>NC_053157.1:92563563-92836223 GCF_016835505.1 Polypterus senegalus
ACATTTGTGAAAGATCTTTCACTTTCTCTTTAGTAAGCCACATTTATTATAAATTAGTTTTTTTAAATCTTGGATATATACCTACATTATTTATACTGGCTAATAACCTCTTAAGGTAAAGAAAAATCTGTGATCTATCAAATTATAGACCATTTTTCTAATCTTTCTTGTATTTCTAAAATTTAGAGAAAGGTGTAGGTAAGCGGTTCTCTATGTTTTTGCAAATAAAAGTAATTTCTTGTAACATTTTTACTCAGGTACTGCTTTAGTCAAAGTATGCAATGATTTGCACTCCACTGACCATGGTTGCATTTTTAGGCCCATAGTATTACATCTACAGTAAGTGCCACATTTGATACTATAGACCATGAAATTCATCTGATCAACTACATGAACCATCTCAGTGTTCTAAAATAGAGGGTTGCCTGTTAGAAAGTAGATTCCGTGAAATTTTCATTTGTTGAATTCTAACAAAACAGAAGTGCTAGTCATTGTTTCGAAGCTGCTACAAATGTCAATCTGAATGTAACATATCTGTGGATGGCACCCCTGTCACTCACAATACACTAATTCTAAACTTGGGTATATCTACAGTGAATACACATACTCATTTGATACACATACTAAACATATATCTAGAGTAGTCTTCATTTTACTTGAGAAATATTGCAAAACTTAGAAAATGTTAGCATTCCATGATGCTAAATAACTTACCCGTGCTTTTATTACTTCTACATGGATCACCGTAAGACTTTGTGGCTGATAACAGACTTAATTTAATTCAAAAATACAGTGGCTGAAGAGCTTACAACAGCCAGGAAATATGAACAGTATATATCACCTCTGTTTTGCTTTCTTTACATTTTCTTTCTGCAAATTTTGTATTTCGTATTGAATTATTAGGTACTGGTGATCACCTGTATCACTTTGCATAGTTAAGGATCTCAACATTTGAGTTATCTTTTAATTCCTTACAGTCACTCTTACAGGAAGTGGGATATCTTGTCTCTAGAATAAAAAAAGCTGTAGCTGGAAATAAAACAGTAGTTTGTAAAGCACACTGTTTTAGGAACAACCCTCACATAGTGGTATGAGATTCTGAGAGTCTGTCAGCCTTCAAATCTAGGATAAAAATATATTTGTTTAGTCAATCCAATAAGTAAAATTTACAATGAAACTACATTCCTATTTGTCCTTTGTCTTTTCTTTTTAAACTTGCTATGTTATTTTTTAATTTGTGTAAAATAAAACAGACTATTTTTTATTTTGTTCAATAATAATCTGGTACTGTCACCAAGATTTTTGTCTCCAGGTTTATGGCCTGGAAATATTTAAAGCTGCTTTGTGACAATACTAATTGTAAAATGCATAAAATAATTCAAATTTGATTGCTTGATTAAAACAGTTATTTAGTATTGTGAGTGATTACTGTAGATACAGAATTTAAACTTGCTAAAGCCATTCTCCTTTTTTGTCATTTTTATAGAAACACATAACTATTCAATTGGGAGAGTCAGTACCACTGCTGACTCAATCCAACAGATGGTGCACCTTGTTCCATTGTCCTTTTTGTAGTGGTAATGTTTTTAAGCCACCCAAACTGGAAAAATAAAAAAAAAAAAACATTTGAAGAGTCATTTCAAGAAGGTAGTTCTCCATGAAGGTAAGTTCATTTAAGAGTTTATTTTTAATGTATGTGCAGTACTGGTACATATACTTTTAACTCGGTATTCTACATTATAACAATTTATACTATACATTTTAGGTTTCTCCATCCACAAATGTGGTTCAGACTGCAGGCCATCACAGCATTATCACTGCCCCTGCTGCCAGACTACAATATTTAAGAGAAGTGACTTTGAAAATCACTTGCTTGTTTGTAAACACAAATGGAATGCTTTTTCAACCTCCAAAGAACCACTATAAATAAATTGCAATAAGTAGAGTGTGCACTGCACTGTATGCAAATAGATTAAATATTAATTTTAAATAATTCTTGTGTGTGCTCCACAGTATGCTTTGCATCTTGCCTTGGATGCGCCATTTGACTTCACAGCTGTAAGCTTTCACTTATGTCTCTGATTATTTGTTAATATCCGTTACTGGTTTTAATGTTCTTTGTTTTTACCCTCTGCATGGCAGTGTGATTTACCCCTGATCAGGAGGTGGTGGTGCTTTATTCTATTGGAAGGTCTCTCTCTCTCTGTCTCTCTGTGTGTGGTGAACGTGTGAATATCTCTTACAGGACAAAGGCGTTCACTAAAGGGGCACTGGAGAGTGCCCAGAGCAGTGAGGAGGTATATATGTAATATCTAATATTATTTAAATAGCATGTAGAAATACATGTTTTGTTTAATTCTCTTTGTGGTCTTTATCTAAAGGAACCTCTAATTAAAAATGGACCACCACACTGCAGTAAAATGGTTGCACCAACATAGACAGTTGTTCAGAGGTGCCGTGTTTGAGCCCAATTTTCTGGAGATAGAGTAGGAGGACCAAAGCCGAGCTCTCCAGGACATCATCGATGTAGTTGAAACTGAAGATTTAATTTTGGCAAAAGAACCCTTCTTATTTATTTTTCAGTTTAGGGATGATATGGAACTTTTCACTCAGGAATGTCGGGATAAAATGAAACTTAAAGTAAACTGCATATATAATTAATCAGTATAATTATTGTCTGTTGCTATATTGATTGTTACTTGTATTTTATTGTGCATTAATGCTCTGTTGATTTCAGTTTATAATACTTTGATTTTTCTGTTTTCCTTTGATGGTGGGTAGTTTTTGAAAATAAACAATTTAACTGCAAGTCTTTTTTGGGTCAGCTGCTCATTTTGAAATATTGGTATTTGTTCTTTTTACTTATGTTAGTATTTTTAAAGCCCACTTAGTGCTATCTAAAGGCTCTTTTAAAATAATTTAAAAAAATATTTCATCACAGAACAAACAAAAAAATTAGTAAAAAGTCTCCATTTGGAAATAATGTAGTGTTTTTTTGAGGATTTCCTTGGAGGACAGAACATTATTTTGGTACAGCAGTGAAAGATTTGAGGTCTTGGACATTATGAAGATGCTGCTTTGCAATAATGTAATATTGTCACTACACACATTACTGAAGTACACTCAATGATCAATGAGCCTCACACTTCAGTCCTTCACAAATACAGTAGTTTACAAACATCATATTTTAATTTCTCTTTGAGAAGCCTGAAATATAATTGTGTTGAATCTCAACTTATGATTACATTTTTTCTACGTATGTACTATTGAGGGACTTTTTTTTTTTTAAATCAGATGGTCACTTTATTTTAACAAGCAATGTAAATAACCTGTTTACTCTTTACCCTCAGATCACATTCTGTGTGTTTATCAAGAAGAACTGAATATTTTCATTTTCTACATAATACTGTAATAACTGTACAGTTCACACAGTGAGACACACAAACACACTCACTATGCATACACACTACGGGTGCCGCCATCGGTTCCTCTTTGGATTGGACTGTTGAATCAACACAATGGCTGTATATGAGGTGAGGTCTCACCAATGGTTTACCCTGCTCCTCAAGATGGCTCTGTCTCCTTCTCCCTGTTCCAGTCTCAGTTCAAGGTTGTCTAGATGACAAGTATTTTTTATGAGATGTTCAATATGTTGAAAAAATTGCCTGTGGCCAGCATCCAGCATAATGTTTTTTCTAAATTCTCCACTCCGCTTTTTGTAGCATTAGCGTCCATTATCATTTCTGGCCATGGAATCTCCTATCTCTGTGCAGATCACATTGTGCACCAAGGATGTGTCATTTGTTTAGACAAACGTGAAGGTCTTCACTGGCCTATTCTGTGTTGCCAGCAGTTGAGATGGGAGCTCTGGCTTATTTTTCCCTATTGTGCTAAGCAGTGTTAACTTCATCTTGAGGAGCTCCTGTCCCAGTTTGTGTAAAAGTAAATGTTATCGCATGTGGCGTTATGGCCATGCAGCTTATGTCATGTCCAGGGTAACCCTCACGCCTTAATTTCTCACAGGATTTCCTCCATCTGACTTCCCTTTGTTAATTAAATTACATCCTCTGCTCTTCTGTATCTCTGTGCTTCCCCTTGAGCAAGTTATTCATAGCTTTGGACTGGGTTATCATTTTTATGCAGATGATGTTTTGATCTGTTTCAATGTTAAAAGTGACACTTCATCACAGCCTTCTCAGCTCACAACTTGCTTCAGTGAAATTAAAATTAAAACCTGAACACAGCAAAACTCATTAAAATTAAATTGCAGCATAACTGAACTCCTGCAAAGTGGCACTAAAGTGCAACTTAAGAAAACAAACTCCTCTTCAACCATTCTGGGTGATGATCTCATCAGACGTTCTTTTACTGCAAAGAATCTCTGTGTCACTTTGATTTCTCCTTTTCTTATTTCACCCATGTAAGCCACATTAAGATACTTCCACCTGTGTCACCTTTCTTATGTTTGCTCATTCCTGTCCTTTTCTAATGGTGAGAATCTTGTCCCTGCTGTTATCACATCCAGCATTGATTATTGTAAGTCACTACTGGCAGGTGTCACTTCTAATCATATATCACAGCTCCAGCTGATTCAAAACTCAACTGCAAGAGTCCTGACACAGACCACCAACAGCGAGCACATCCCAGCCATAATGAGAAAAATGCTATATAAATGTAATGAATTATTATTATTATTATCCTGTACAGGATTGAATATCAAATTCTGTTCTTGACCTGCCCACTAAGGTCCTCTCATTCTGTGCCCCCCACTAACCTGCACTCTGTGGGTGACAGCAGGGCCTTCAGCTGTATATAGCACCCTGACTGTGGAATGACCTCCCAAAATTAATGACATCAGCTGACTCCATTCATTTGTTTTTAACGCATTTGTTAAATGTTAAATTGTTGAAGACATTAAACAGACCTGACATTCTGCCCCTTCTATCTGTCCAGGTACTCAGGGTTTGCATTATCACAAATTATGTTATTTGTTCAAAAATTTGTTGTAGTATAATATGTTGTATTTTAGTCTGGATTATTCTCTTTTATTCTATTTGAATGTTTTGTATATCCTGTATTTTATCTTTATTTAGTGGAGATATTTGTAGTCAATTTTATATAGGTCTTGTTCTTTCTGAATTTTGGGAATAGAAAGGGTGCTATATAAATAAATTAGGGTTAGTAATAGTATTTTTTTTGGTGGCTTATAATAATAAGTGACAAAAACTAGAGCAGTTCTATGTAAGGCAATATATAGTGAGGAAGAGAAAACATTATTATTTAACTCACAGATATCAAGGACTGTATTTTGAGTTGATCATGCTGCAGAGAGCTATATGATTTGTTCCTCATTTATGCAGAAAAGGAGTTGGGTTGTGTGCACAGCATTAACACTAGAATTACCAGAGCCTACGAAAAAACTCGTAATTCCGTCCCACCTTAAACTGCTTCTTAAATCCCTTCACACCTCTCCGCCAGCGTCCTTTGTTCTCTAAATGTGCTGATAAAGAGAAGCTAGGAGCAGCCGGCTATTCCATCCCCCCACCAATTTAGAAGCGTGCGAACTTCTCTCAGCTCATGCCTTGATTGAGTATCTGGGAGTGAAGTGGAGTTTTAGAGTGGAAATAATAGATCGTTGTTTGGAACACACGCATTTCATGTCTGTTCCGTTTCTACAGTAATCTGTGTCAACACATTGTTAAAACAGAAACTTTTTTTATATTCTAGTAGTAGATGACAAAATGTAGGCATAAACTATATAATGTATGAAGCCTGAAGTCCAAATAGCAAAGAAACATTTTCACAAGAATAACACAATTGCACTTTTATTCAAACATATAACTGCAGAAAGAAAAAGCCGCCTTAACATGCGACATTGACACCAGTTTACTATAACTGACTCCGTGGTTCAATAGATACAGCCCCCGCTTGGGAATCAAGGGGTCACGGGTTCAATCCTGCGCCCCTCCCTTTTGAGAAGTAAACTGTTCTTAGTCTTATTGTTTTAGAATAAAAACATACATTTGATTTCAGTCTGTAACAGCCGGTGCAATTTATGATCTTTGTAAAGGTTAGCTTTTTTTTTATTCACTTTTCACTCTCTCAGTCGCGTTCAGAATCAATCCATACAACCCCATCTGACACGGCTGTTTTCACTAAAGACGCGCTATAGCTCTGCAGTGTACCACGATGCATACTAACGCCAATCCCCCCCCCCGGTTCTGACACACAAACGATGGCGAAGCTGCCTTCTTCGTATCTCACCGTCACTTGCTTTTCTTTTTATTCAGTTTTATTGAGTGTTCCTGCCAGTCCCGCATGTTGCTGTATGCTTTTTCTTTTGTACTCCAGGACAGGCAGAGGAAAGAATGGTAAAGACCAGTAACTTCGGCGCTATATGCAATCATCAGACACTCCCCATCTGCCCGTGTCGTTCAAGCACAGGAACATATATTGGTGTAAAAGTATAACAAAAGTGCACTTTTATTCAAGTGCACTTTTTCCATCGCCTTTTGCTGTAAGAAGCAGTGTACACACTTCTCTCTATGCTGTGGTTTCTATTACACACCTGAAAGAAAGACAATATATGTGAAAATATAATCGCACGGCAACAAGTACACGTGTCGTAAATGTAGGAAGGACGGTCCTTGGGTGTGTGGGAACTGTTAATATTTGAATGTGATGATTTTATATAGCACGGAATGAAAATCTGCACTTCTTAGCATTGCACCATGCAAGATGTCGTATCAATCGCCTACTGTAACTTGCTTTCTTTTTTCTTCGGTTATACAGGTAGTTTTGAATAAAAGTGCACTTGTTTTGTTTGCGAAATGAAGTGTCTGCGTGCACTTTTCGTGGCATTACACGTGTATTTTTTGAGCATGCCCGTTTGAGCAGTATAAAAAGTATTGAAAAGTATAACAAAACAACGGGCAGATGGGGAGTGTTTGATGATTGCATATAGCGCCGAAGTTACTGCTCTTTACTATTCTCTCCTCTGCGTGCCCTGGAGTACAAAAGAAACAGAATACAGAGGCGCTATAGCTCTGTGCTGTACCACGATGCATACTAACGCCCCCCCCACCCGGTTCTGACACACAGACGCTGGCGAAGCTGTCTTCTTCAGTATCTCACCGTCACTTGATTTTCTTTTTATTCAGTTTTATTGAGTGTCCCTGCCAGTCCCCGCATGTTGCTGTATGCTGGATATGTTCACATGTATTGGCTCTTTCTTTCAGGTGTGTAATAGAAACCACAGCATAGAGAGAAGTGTGTACACTGCTTCTTACAGGAAAAAGCGATGGAAAAAGTGCACTTGAATAAAAGTGCACTTTTGTTATACTTTTACACCAATATATGTTCCTGTGTTTGAACGACACGGGCAGATGGGGAGTGTCTGATGATTGCATATAGCGCCGAAGTTACTGGTCTTTACCATTCTTTCCTCTGCCTGTCCTGGAGTACAAAAGAAAAAGCATACAGCAACATGCGGGGACTGGCAGGAACACTCAATAAAACTGAATAAAAAGAAAAGCAAGTGACGGTGAGATACGAAGAAGGCAGCCAGCGTTTGGGTGTCAGAACCGGGCGTTAGTATGCATCGTGGTACACTGCAGAGCTATAGCGCGTCTTTAGTGAAAACAGCCGTGTCAGATGGGGTTGTATGGATTGATTCTGAACGCGACTGAGAGAGTGAAAAGTGAATAAAAAAAAAAGCTAACCTTTACAAAGATCATAAATTGCACCGCTGTTACAGACTGAAATCAAATGTATGTTTTATTCTAAAACAATAAGACTAAGAACAGTTTACTTCTCAAAGGGAGGGGCGAGGATCGAACCGTGACCCCTTGATTCAAGCGGGGCTGTATCTATTGAACCACGGAGTCAGTTATAGTAAACTGGTGTCAATGTCGCATGTTAAGGCGGCTTTTTCTTTCTGCAGTTATATGTTTGAATAAAAGTGCAATTGTGTTATTCTTGTGAAAATGTTTCTTTGCTATTTGGACTTCAGGCTTCATACATTATATAGTTTATGCCTACATTTTGTCATCTACTACTAGAATATAAAAAAAGTTTCTGTTTTAACAATGTGTTGACACAGATTACTGTAGAAACGGAACAGACATGAAATGCGTGTGTTCCAAACAACGATCTATTATTTCACTCTAAAACTCCACTTCACTCCCAGATACTCAATCAAGGCATGAGCTGAGAGAAGTTCGTGCACATTCTAAATTGGTGGGGGGATGGAATAGCCGGCTTCTCTTTATCAGCACATTTAGAAGACAAAGGCGCTGGAGAGGTGTGAAGGGATTTAAGAAGCAGTTTAAGGTGGGACGGAATTACGAGTTTTTTCGTAGGCTCTGGTAATTCTAGTGTTAAGGGACTAACTTTTATCATTTATAAGAAATGCTGACCTCTGATACTAACAGAAGACCCTGTGAAGAATGTAAGCTCTTTATAACTAAAGTAATGAACTGTAAGAATGTTTAAATTGGTTCCAAGTGTGTATAATTAGAACTGTGTATTCCTTAGGAATGCAAATGGCTATTGGTTCTATGTTTTAGGATACTCCAGTATGTCATAAATTAAGATATAACCTTAAGCTATATATAACCTCGAAATGAACTGCTAAGGTTTTTTTTTCCTTTTCTAGGATATAAAAGAGAGAACGTTTTTACTTTAGGTATTCTGCCAAAATCCAAATCAGTTGACTGAGTTGGGAAGAGGCAGTCTCGCAATTTCTCTAGCTCACCAAGAATTAAGAATAAAGAAATTATTTTTACTTAAATTGGGTTTAAGTTCTTCCGTTGTTTTCCGACTTCAGCGCTCACAATAGCATAATTCAGTGTATAACATGTATTGCCGTTTACTTCACATACATGTTTAAAAATATTAGATTGGCTAAAATGTTTATTCTAAATTGGTTTAGAACAATATTGCACGCATGCATAGTACATTTTAAAAAATGTAATCACAATTATTATTTAAGTTTTACTAAAATCTAACGCGGTGAAAACATTGTAATTATATTGTACATTTCGTTTCATGAATGTAAACGAAAAACTATTTTCAAATAACAGAAATCTTAACGATTTTAATTTTGTCGACATGTTAAATGGTTCCTACAGACCCAAACACAACGTAAATGTTAATAGTGTATTTCACAGAGACGATACGTATTGTTTAGTTTGATGCATGACACGACATGATGGCAGAAACCCTCCGAACTTCACAAGGATGTGTATTATTTAGTTTGTTGTACTGTTTTTCCTTCTCAGTTTTATCTTTCATTTCTGAACAGGTCCTTGACCCGACATTACTTTCCAGGCTTTGCCGAAACCTTCCAAAAGTTATCTTCCGATTCTCTGTCCTCAAACTGCGGTGACGTCAATTCTGACTTGGAGAAGACTTACTTGCCGAGACTGGCCGAAACCTTCCGAAAGTAATGTTATGAAGTCAGTCCTGAAACGTCACTTCCAGGTCTACAACTTCGGTGATGTATGGTGCTGTGGCAAGTGGATAGTATTGAACAAATCACCAGGGGCCTCATGTGTAACGCCGTGTGTAGAATTCGTACTATAACATAGCGTAAGCACAAAAGCCAAAATGTGCTTACACACAGAAAAATCCAGATACAGGAATCTGTGTGTACTCCAACTTCCACGTTCTTCAGCTAAATAAATCCCGGTCGGCGTGAAAAGTAACGCTTGTGCACGCGCTTTATGTAACGTCCCAACTCCTCCCAGAATTATGCCTCTTTGAATATGCAAATCAATATAAATAGACCTTAAGCTCCGTTTTCTGTGAAAAGGCAATGGGAAAAGCAAGAGGGAAAATAGAAGAATTTCATCGAATACCAAGTGGAGGCAAAGAAAAACGTACTATTTGTTGGTTTATACAGTGGAATAAACAAGAAAAGGAAGTTGATCAAGTGACATAGTGTGTCGGGAGAAACAAGCTTAAGTTAACAATGTCGCACATTGCCCGACATAAAAAAGAAATTGATATCAAAGTCGCCATGAAAAGGCGAGACGTGGCCCACCGTCTGAGTGTCATATGGAAGATTATTAGGGTGCAGTGTGAAAAAAAGGCACAGAGTAGGAAAAAAGCTTGAAATGTTAACTTCAATCTCGAAATATCCACTTTAATCACGTAGTTTATTTTGTCAATAAAGTAGAACATCTTAAACTTCATCTTAAAATTTAATTTACTAGTTTCTCAAATCCCATCGTAACTAAAGTAGCACGTTAAATGCTTTGTTTTGTATTTGATCTTCTATGTGCTCTGTTTGTGAATCACTACGTGCTTCTTAAACGGGCTTTCTCTTTCTCCGACAGGAGGCAGAATCCATTAAATTTGTGATACTACAGCTCTCTGAATAATTAAAATACTGAGATGTATACGTGATATTTTCATGATGATTGGAATAAAAGCATGTTATTAAGAACACGATGGCGCAGTGATTGTTCATGTCTCATACAAGATGTTGCTTATCTATCTATCTATATATATATATGTTGTTTTCATATCTATCTATATATATATGTATATCTCTATCTATCTATATATATATATATGTTGTTTTCATATCTATCTATATATATATCTCTATCTATCTATCTATCTCTCTATATATACAGTATATATATATATATATATATATATATATATATATATATACCCGCGCTTGGCAGCGGAGAAGTAGTGTGTTAAAGAAGGAAAGAGAAAGAAAAGGAAACATTTTGAAAATAACGTAACATGATTGTCAATGTAATTGTTTTGTCACTGTTATGAGTGTCGCTGTGATATATATATATATATATATATATATATATATATATATATATATATATATATATAGCAAAATACCAAGCTTAGCAGCAATGTCATGTGTTAAAGAAGTTATGAAAAGAAAAGGAAACATTTTAAAAATAATGTAACATGATTGTCAAAGTAATTGTTTTGTGTATTTGGCAGCGTCACAAAGTTTTTTCGTCTAGCTGCATCAGAAAATGTACCACAACGCCTGACATGCCTCCTTTTTAGTGTTTTCTCACAGCTTGGATTGCTGCTGTCATATATATATACACACACACACACACACATACATACATATATATACACATACATATCTTCATATCTACATATCTATATACATATCTTCATATCTACATATCTATATACATATCTACATATACACATATATATACACACATATACACATATATATATACACATATATATATATATATATATATATATATATATATATATATACCTATCTAGGTGTATAGCTTTGGTCACTGAGTGCAAGGGAAAAATAATAAAATATAGTCTATAAGTTATTAAACAGTAAAACATTAACGTTTTAAGAAGTACAGGTACATTGAGCACTACTGGAGTGGTTTCAGGTAAACTACATTTTAAAGACTGTGTAACACAACAGGTAAGTAACTAACAGCAGCTAAAATGTATATGGATCATCTCTCGGTAGTTGATCCCTTTTGAAAGGCGCTACACGACGGCTGTGGTATAGAAATTACATTTTCTATGTGAACGTTCAAATTTGTGCCTGTGGTAATGTGCCTTACCGGCATTTAAAGAAAATTAGTTTTGTGTCCTCTGCAGTGTTAAGAGAAAGGCTTTGGTTTGGGATAAAAGGAAAAAGGTGTAAAGAAAGGAAAGTTGCCTTTTTCTTTTATATAGTATAGAGAGATGTGTTCGCTGGCGTTATGATCGCCTTTTGGGACAGTCGCGTGGGTCTTGTGTAGACTGGTGAGACGTCCCGCCATTAATCGGCTGTGATGGCACTGTCAGTCCTCCACTCGTGTGCGTGTCTTCATAATCCGAGTGAGGACCTCATAATCGATATCGTGCAAAAGAAAGTGTGAATCGCCTTAATATTATTTTGCCGTGGTGTAGAAAAGGGGTCCCGTGTTTGCACTTGTCTGGGCTATAGCGCAGGGGAGGATGAAAAAATTAAAAGTGCTCACTTTGACTTAAAGCAGAAGCGCAGTCAGCGTCTCAAAGGCCGGCACAGCTATGCGCGCTGGCTGCTCGACTTTGCTGGGCAGGAGACCACAGTTTTGCAGACACGTTCATGATATCAAAAGTCTCAGCGCTCTTTGGAGGTCATTCATATATTATATATATAGCAAAATCCCCGCAAAAGCGCACGAGAAGTAGTGTGTTAAAGAAGTAATGAAAAAGAAAAGGAAACATTTTAATAATAACGTAACATGATTGACATTGTCATGAGTGTTGCTGTCATATATATGCCTGCCTAAATAAGTCACCCTCGCTTTGCTCTTACTTTATTTACCGTTCATTTAATCATGGCTATTGGCGGAAAAATTATAAAATGGAAGGAGGATGGCTTTACCAAAACAATTATTGATGGCGAATCGATTATTCATAAAGCTTGAATTGGTGATGTTTTTCTGTGTTAACCTCATATTTTTCAGACTTCTTCTCAAACTAAGGTGGTGCGAGGGTAAAATGAATCGGGATGCGCTGATCAATGTAATCGTGTACAGTACCAGGAAATCATGCATTGACAAAAGCTCCCTTTGCTTGTAATGCAAAGTGTGATTAAATGCATTATTTTTAAGCGTTATGGAGCACATGCATCGAAGCTTCTCAGCTGTGCTTGTGCTAAGAAAAGGAAAGATTTTAAAAATAACGTAACACGATTGTCAATGTGACCTTTTGTAAGTAGTGCCTGGAGGATTCAGTGTGGAGAAACTCTATAGAGACAGCGTGTGTATTAACTTGTGGATTTTTCTGTGAGTATTTGGTGGCAGTCTGACAAAGTTGCTTCGGAAGACGGCATTAGCCGCGGAGCTCAGCTCAGACCGAAATTAGATGAATGGGAGGGGAGATGATGACGTGACTCCCCCACCCGCCTTAACTGTCAATCCCCACAAACACAGTCTCTCGGAATTTGCATAAGCACACCCCTTCACCTACAATTTTAACTTAGTTATAAAGTGATCAAAACTCTCGTTTATATCCTGCGTCCTCTCATTAAACTTGTATCCCGCATTACCTGTGGGCATGTGAAACGCCAGCGGTAGCCTGTCTATGAACTTAATTTAAAGTTTAGGTTTACACCTTGCTTTCTTTCGAGGCAGCAACACTCATGAATATGGTAGTATATGTCACTTGCTCGCTTCTTATTGTTTTTCGCTGCCTTCTCAATTATATAATGCATGTTTTCTTAAGCGCTTTTTGCAGGTCTTCCTGGTTTTCTACGCACTGCGTTGACAATCAGTTCACGTGATTACGTGGGAGGCGTGATGATGTCACACGAAACTCCGCCCTTCCAGCTCAACTCCATTACAGTTAATGGAGAAAAATACCTTCCAGTTATGACCATTAGGCGTAGAATTTCGAAATGAAACCTGCCCAACTTTTGTAAGTAAGCTGTAAGGAATGAGCCTGCCAAATTTCAGCCTTCTACCTACACGGGAAGTTGGAGAATTAGTGATGAGTGAGTGAGTGAGTGCTTTGCCTTTTATTAGTATAGATTAACAATATAGATTATTTAAATTATGTTACCATTTTATCTCTATAATGTAATAAACATATTTTGCTGCATTTCATCTTAAAAATTATATCATCATATGTAAATATGTGCTTTATAAAGTGGCTCAGGTTGTGCAATATTATAACTATCGCAAGTTTACAGTGAGATGATTGTACATGCAAGTATAAAAAGTTCTATAAGGAGCACTTGAAGGATTGATTGGGTGCATTTATAGTTCTTGAAATGAAACTGTTTGTGAACCAAGAGGTCCGTACAGGAAAGGCTCTGAAGCGTTTGTCAGATGAGAGCAGTTCATATAGCGCATGGCTGAGGCAGTGTGTGCTTGATGCTGTATACTGATAATTCTCTTTCCAATCAGCTGCTCCAAGTGGTGCAGTGAGAGTAATATGGAAAAAGATGATCCGCTGTGGCAACCCCTAACAGGAGCAGCTGAAAGTAGAAGAAGGTGCAGTGAGAGTAACAACGCTAAAGCAGTTATGGTATTTGGAATAGTTTGGCCATTCCTTGGACCATTATATTGCTACAGGTTAATTACAATCAGATGCATTAAACTAATGAACAATAATGTGGTTAATTTCAGCGTATTTATAAAGCTGCGTCAGGGATGTGGATCTGAAAAAGAAAGGGAAACCACACTGGAACACTAGCACCGCTATGAAGCTGGGTGCAGCCAGTTTGCAAAACTGAGCAGAGAACTTGCATACACCAGGGTTGGTGCTACCGTGAAAATGTGCATGGCTTTATGCCAAGTTTAGGTTTTATACATCACATTTTGAGCATGGAAATGTGCTTATTTTTGTGCATACGCACCATTTATACATGAGGCCCCAGGACCTGATAATATTTACCCTCAAGTTCTTAAGGAGGTTAGCAAGCACATATACAAGCAACTATAGGCCAGAAATCTTAACATGTGTCACAGGTAAATTGATGGAAGGAATTAAGGATAAGATTGAGCGACACATGGCAAGAACATGAGTTTTTCAGGATGGGTTCAATAGGGAGGTCATGTTTTACCAACATGCTGGAATTATGTGAGGAACAAAAAAAATATAATCAAAGTGGAGTACATAATATTATTTGTCTGGATTTTCAGAAAACATTTGATAAGGTGCCACATGAGAGGTTGGGCATCAGACTAAAAGTGGGAGTCCAGGGTGTTGGTAGTAGATGGATGACTCAGATACAGGAAGCAGAGGGTTATGGTGTGAGGAACCCTATCAAAAATGGCTGATGTTAACAGTGGTGTTCCACAGGGGTCAGTGCTAGGGCCGCTGATATTTTTAATATATATATTATATATAAATAAATAAATGATTTGGATAGGAATGCAAGAAACAAGCTGGTTAAATTTGCAGATAATACCAAGATAGGTGGATTGGCAGATAATCTGGAATCTGTTGAATCATTTTATAGAAACTTGGACAGTATACAAGCTTGGACAGATTTGTGGCAGATAAAATTTAATGTAAATAAATGTAAAGCATTACATGTAGGAAGTATAAATGTTTGGTTTCAATACACAATGGGAGGTATGAAAATCAAAAGTACACCTTATGACAAGGATTTAGGAATTGCAGTAGACTCTACTCAACTCTCTCAACTTTCAGACAGAGTCCAGAAGTCATTAAGAAGGCTAACAATGTTAGGTTATATATCATGATGTGTACAGTACAAGTCCACGAAGGTTATGCTCAAGTGTTATAACACACTGGTGAGGCCTCGTCTGGAATACTGTGGACAGTTTTGGTCTCCAGGATACAAAAAGGACACAGAAGCACTAGAAGTCCAGAAAAGTGCAACTAAGTTGATTCCAGGGTTACAGAGGATGAGTTATGAGATAGGATTAGGAGAGCCGAGTCTCTTCAGTTTAAGCAAAAGATGATTAAGAGGAGACATGATTGAACTGTTTAAAATTATGAAGGGAATTAGTACAGTGGAGAGTGACTTATTTTAAAATAAATTAATCAAGAGGACTGGGACACAGTTGGAAACTTGTTAAGGTTAGAGTGGTAGACTTTAGGAACATTCAAAGCTAGACATGATGTTATTTGAGAAGAATTAATTGGATAGGAATGACGAGCTTTGTTGGGCTGAATGGCCTGTTCTACTCTAGATCTTTCTAATATTCTGATGTTCTAATGTGTACAAAATAAATTTTCCAGATGTAAAAATTCTGAAGGAGAAATTTCTGACCATGTTTTTAGGTGTAGAATATGAATATTGAGTGAAGTGAAAGAAAGTTAAATCAAAGTAGCAGAAAATGGGCAAAAATGGTACCGAATGCAAAGCATTAAAATACCACCTGGCAAAGCACTGACATCTAATTCACTCATTTTAAAACCAGTTTGAAGTCAGCTTTCATCCCTGACAATGTCCAGACATCAGCAGCACAGGAATTTACTTTAGTTCATCTTGCTGTTGCTCCTCATTTGAGCTCACACAAGGTGGGCCCCTGAACTATGGTACTGGACAGTGCTCCCAGAGCTTGCTGCAGCCTCAAGCATGGCAAGATTATTCTACTTTCTTTTCCAAGGGATAGTGTCATCTACCTTGCATTACTCAAACCATTACCACAGCTTAAGTTTAAGACAACTTTATGCCAGCTTTACATCATCAACTCTTCTTCTCTGCTTCTTCTATTAACTGTTTAATAATAGGAAAGTCTTGGTTCAGTGAACTTTGTCTCTGTGATCTGTTTTATGTTTGTGGGGTGGTAGGGCTTTGGTGAGAAACAGTTTGTTTTGTGGTTTTCTTATTGTTTCATACAATTTGTTTATCTGAATGCTTGTTTCTTATTAATATAGAGGGGTGGGCAAAAGTAAGTTTGTAGTTGACCGTATAGAAAAAACAAAACATGCAGGTTATTCTTGTAGTCTACTAGCTATAATAATAATAATATTAAAAAGACAAATACAAATAAATAGTATAATACAAAAATAAACTCCATTTACGTACTCGCTACTGTAAGCCTACTTTTACCCAGCCCCATATGTGTGTATCTATAGAGGTTTTCTTTGATGTCCTTTGCTTAATTTAACATACTCCTTATTTTCTACTTTCATTCTGTTAATAGTTGTTTTTCATGTTGGAGAGGAACAGAGAGGGCTGGATACGGTGCGATATTGGCTAAGTCTGGGTGATAAACCACGTTCAGTGGCTGTAAATAATGCAAATATAGAGACAGCCGCTTGGCTTATCACGGACTTTTGAAAAAAATGTAAAAGGAACTAAAGTTTTCATTACCTGTTTTAGCGCTCCTACACAGACTAAAACGGCAGCAGTAAAAAGTTTTATCGGCGGCTTCAGCTCCGGGATGTTCGAAGGGCTGCCTGGAGGCCTACAGGTGCTCCGAGACCAAGCTGTGGGACTCAAACTTGCCAACAACGAAGCACGCGTCTGATGAAGTTTTTTGAGCGCGCTCACGGTTTCTGACGGCGCAGTACGGAGGCGCGCTTCCGTAACCGAGGGTGAAGGGAGGGCGAAAGTGCTATATTTAAAATCAGAGGAACAGGTCTGAAGGATAGAAAGCTCAATTTTAAAGTAGCTCGTAAAAAGGGAATTCATATGTGTATCAAAGTATAGAAGTGAAAGCGGGAGAAAAATAGTACTTACCTAGCCTGAACGTGGAGTCCGCAAGTCACCATGACAGACGGTTACGCGCGTGAGCAAGAACATTTCAATAGGGTGGACTGCATCTGAGTAGGTGCTGTTGAATGGCGCACGTCCCGACGTGTCTGATTATTGGAAATCAGCGGAAAACGTAAAGGCGGATTGAATGGGCAAAAGGTTTTGCGATATAAAATCAGAGTCCGAACGCCAGAGGTCGACTTTTGACCGGGTCTTCAGGCTTTAATGTATATCGGTGCTACTGATTTAACTGAGTAGTGTAGATACTATTCTTTGTGTGTGTGTGTGTGCGTGTATTGTATTGTATTGTATTATATATATATATATATATATATAGATATATATATATATATATATATATATATATCGGGATATAGATATATAGATAGAGATTTTGAATAGTGTTTTTTTAGTATGGGTCTCTCTTACTTCATCCCTGAGTTGCTCCGTCTCGACTACTGACACCCCAAGTCGGGAATTATACAACAGAGTCCTTATCCGGAGTGTCGCAGTCTGACATACATACAGTTGTGCTTGAAAGTTTGTGAACCCTTCAGAATTTTCTATATTTCTGCATAAATACAGTATGACCTAAAACATCATCAGATTTTCACTCAGTTCCTAAAAGTAGATAAAGTGAAACCAGTTAAACAAATGAGACAAGAATATTATACTTGGTCATTTATTTAAGGAAAATTATGAGGGGCCAAACAGGCCATACATCATATATTTCTGTGTGTAATCTATTGGTTTACATGTGAACACTATTGGTTTATGAATATTTACTATCGGTTTGCATGCATACTTAATTGGTTTGCGTGTGTACAATACTGGTTTCATTCATATGAACTATATTGGTTCATGTCCGTATATTATCGGTTTGTACGTGAACTATATCCGTTTATACGTGCATACCACTGGTTTGCATATGAACTATATTGATTTGCGTGTGTATATCACTGGTTCCAGTACGATTTGTTATTGGTTTGTGAGTGAACTGCATTGGTTTACGCTTGCATGTTATCGGTTTGCGTATGAATTATATTGGCTTGTGGTCTGTGACAGTCTAACAGTGGATTTGCATATGCACTATATTGGTTTCATGCACGTCTTATACTGGTTTCATGTGGGTAACCTGCCGATTTTGCGCTTGAACTCTATTGGTTGTATGTGTGCACTATGTCGGTTTCGCGTATGAAACATATTGGTTATGCGTGCGCACCCTAACGCAACTCTGTGTATGAACTACAGTGGTACCTTGGTATACGTCCTTAATCCGTTCCAGATCCTTGGACTTATACCAAACAGGACTTGTACCAAACAAATTTTTCCCATAAGAAATAATGGGAAAATGATTAATTCATTCCCATGAAAAAAAAATCCTATTGTTATTGGCATATTATACATTGATGGGGTTGTATAAAATAATTTAAACACTGCTTAATACTACAATACATAAATACAAAAGCAATTAGATGAAATAAATGAAAATGACTTGTCCGATAACAATGAGTTTAATTTTACTGCACAACAAAGGAGAGCGTTACAGCTCTTCCAAAGGAGCCTCTTCAGGCAAATGTGAAGCACTGCCGTTGTTCTTTTTCTGGCAGTCTTCAATCCAAATCCCTAAAGCAGATTCCATCCAGATTACTGCCTTATTACATCCACTTACAACTCGTTTTGCACCCTGGTTAAAAGGACACTGCGGCCGTAGATCTTGTATTACTTTCCTACTTTAAAAAAAAAAAAAGAATCGTAGCCTTCAACAAATCCAAAACGTTTAACTTTTTGGCAATCATTAACATCTTCCCTTTGCACTTGGGCACGGCATCCCTGAAGCAGTAGCAGATCGTTTTGGAGCCATAATGAAGGGCTTGACTATGCACAAAGATAAACACAAAAGAGGACAAAAGTTAACTCTTTACACAGTGAAACACATTGATGCTGAATGAGTGAGACGAGACTTCCTAGTTAACACTGCATTCAGATTGGTTAGCTTCTCAGTCAGGAGAACTTAACTGCGTGCTCTGATTGGTTAGCTTCTCAGTCATCTGCAAATAGCGTCCCTTGTATGAAATCAACTGGGCAAACCAACTGAGGAAGCATGTACAGGAAGTAAAAAGACACATTGTCCACAGAACCCGCGAAGCAGCGAAAAATCCGCGTTATATATTTAGTTATGCTTTCATATAAAATCCACGATAGAGTGAAGCTGCGAAAGTCGAAGCGCGATATAGTGAGGGATTACTGTACAGGTTAAAACTTTTTTTTTGAAGGCGCGCGCCCGGTATACCACACGTGTTGTTCTAGCACACGAGTCGTATTCCAAACAAAGGTTGTATACCAAGCAAAATATTGGACGTATACCAAGTTGGACTTATTCCAAAGCAGACGTATACCGAGGTACCACTGTATATCGGTTCTGCGTGTGAACTATATTGGTTGTTCACGTGATCTTCAGCGGAAATGGGCGGGGCAAGAACCAGGACCTCAGGGGCCAGTAGAATCATGTGGCGCTTTTCCACTGCATAGTACGGCACGACACGGTTCAGTTCAGCTCACTTTTGGGGGGTTTTCCACTGGGAACAGTACCTGGTACCTGGTCCTTTTTTTAGTACCACCTCAGCCGAGGTTCCAAGCGCGCCGAACCGTTACCAAAACGTGACGTGTAAACTCTTCTGGTCACTGATTGGCCGGAGAAAATCGTCATTACTGCGTCACTGGCTATTCTTTTCTTTAAAGGTACACACACGCGGAAGTTTGTGTCCTGTCTCTCCATCGCTGGACGCAGTTTGTTGCATAAGTGGATGAATGTTTCTTCAGACATTCGAAAGTTATCCAGCCACTGAGTGTTTGTAAAACCGGGAACAATCACATCCCACCACTCTGAGGCACGGTTAAATGTCCAAACAGATGGTCTGTTGCGGTGACTTTTTTGCAAAATGTGGAAGATCTGTAATATAGAGAATCAGCATTTTAATGTTACACTGACAGTTAAGTTCATTTTATGCTTTGCAACAGTGATAAAAGTTAGCTAGTGATGTGCTTTTTTTAGATGCTTACCCTTGCGCGTCGTGGAGCTAAAGTGTTGTGGTTGTCTGCGTGTTGTTGTAAAAGTTCCACGGTGTCACGGCAGTAGAGGCGGCGCAACTATAACGAAACGTGAATAATCCCGCCCACTCTAAAGCGGTACTAAACTGCAGTCGAAACGCAAACCGAGCCGAACCAAGGTGAGCTGTACTGAACCGTGCTGTGCCATACTATGCAGTGGAAAAGCGCCTATGGAGTGTAAAGAGAAGTGTCTAAGAGACGCATCTGAGTTTAAACGGCACTATATATTTTTTTCCGCACAATACGTTTGCGAAAGGACTTGGCGGTAATTATTACTATTTAACAGAATCTACCCTTGAGTCTGTAATTAACGCAAGGCTGAAGTTAGGTACGTATTGGGCCACCTTCTTATTTGCTTCCAGGATCATGTTGGCTCGCACCCAGACACAGTGCTTTTTTACACAACATTTGAAACCAGTTATTCAATCTGAAGGCAAAATATTCTACATTCACTAACGCCTTTATCCAACATACAACATTTAGATACTACTGGTTAGATTTGCCCAGTGCCCCCTCGCGCCGCACAGACAGGTGAAATGACTTGTTTATGGTCATATAGTGTCATTATCAGAACTTGAACCCACGAACTCAGTTTAAAAGTGCAGTCTTAAACACTACGCCACAATGCTTGCACATCTACAATGTGTATATTAACTGGCATAATATGAACTTGTCCGGGACAGATTCCATTGTTAAAGTTGAATTTTAACATTTTCAACCCGTTCAAGTTTTGGTTGAAAATCTGGAATATTTATTTTTCAAATAATGGATCAGTTTTGGATTAATGTACACACTGTAGAATATTTTGCCTTGCTGTTAATATAGAAGAAGAAGCTGGTTTGTGAATAAGTAGCTGACTGCAAGCTTATACTGGATGTAGCTAGAAGTGAATAAAAAGGCAGCTGAATGTGCACCTAACTTAAAAATAATTACCACCAAACCCTTTCACAAACATACTGTGACGTGCAAAAGTATTCAATTCCCTTGAAAGTTGTCATAATTTTATGCAAGACACAATATTTGTACACATTTATTCATTACGTATTTTTTCTTATGCTGTAACAATACATTTCCAAAGTCAAAATTAACTATTTTATGTAGACATTTAATTGAAGAAGAAAATCTACAAAGTTAGTGTTTACATACGTAAGTGTTTAAACCTCTGTGCTTTGGAAGCTCCAGGTTTACACCAATGACAAATTAATTACAAAGGTGGCAGACATTTGACAGTCATATTAAACATAATGAGGTGCTACTTTCTCTCTGGATATAAAAGCCCCCTTCAGTAGGGGCCGTAGTCTTTGGTGGACAGTCACTGAAAAAATGAAGAGAGAGGAGCATTCTGCTGATGTGAGAAACAAAGTTATTGAAATGCACAAGGTAGCAGGAAATAATTATAAAAATATCAAGAGTTTGAATGTCCCATTGCGCACTGCTGGATCCATCATCAGAAAGTGGAAGGTTCATCACAGCACCGAGACTCTTACTAGAACAGGCCGTCCCTCAAGACTGAACATCAGAGTTAGATATCAATTGAAGAGAGAGGAGACTAGAAATCCAACTGTCACTTTCAGATGTTTGCAATGCTTTTTGGCTGAAACTGGAGTGAAGGTGCAGGGGTCCACAATTTCAAGAGCTCTCCATTAAACAGGCCTCTACAGGAGGGTGGCAAGAAAGAAGCCATTCCTTAAGATGGTCCACATAAAAGCACATATGCGTTTTCCAGTTAAATGTGGGGAAGGGTTTATGGTCAAATGAAACCAAAATAGAACTTTTTCTCAGACTTCAAAGAGGTACAGAATGTCTGGCGTAAAACAAACACTGCCCATGCCACAAGAAACACCAGACCTACAGTAGAATATGGTGGTGGCAGCATCTTGCTATGGGGATGTTTTCATGTGCTGGGTCTGAGAATCTTGTCAGAGTTGAAGGGACAATAGATGGGCCCAAATACTACATAATATTGCAGGAGAACTCATTCCAGTCTGCTATGAATTTAAACCTCGGGAGAAGATTCATCTTTCAAGATGACAATGACCCTAAGCATTAGACCAAAGTGACACTGGGATGGCTCAAAAACAGACAGGTGAATGTTTCGGAATGGCTAAGTCAAAACCCTGATCTTAACCCTGTTGAGAATCTGGGGAACTGTTTAAAAACTGCTGTTCAGAGATACCATCCCATCAACATACAGGATACCTAGGAATCATGCCAAGAAGAATAGGGAAGAATCACACCTGAGCAATGTGCAGAACTGGGGCATATTTACATACCCCAAAAGAATGAAGGCTGTTACTGCAGCAAAAAGGTTCTTGACAAAGTATGAATATGTTGGGCTTGAATGCTTAGGCAAACAATCACTTTGGAGTTTTTCTTTAGTTATTTGGAGTTTGATAACGTTTTGTTACAGCACAAGAGTTCACATTAAAAATACCAAATGGATAAATATGTGGACAAATCTTTTGTCATGCAGAAAATTAGGATGACTTTTAAAGGGATTGAATACTTTTGCATGTCACTGTATGTTTGTGAAAGGGCTTGGTGGTAATTATTTTTACCAGTATTTTCCCTTAATTCTGAAATGATCACAGGGCTGAAGTTAGGTACGCATTCGGCTGGCATTTTATTCACTCCCAGCTACTCCCAGTATAAGCTTGCAGTCAGCTACTTATTCACACAGCTTTTGCAAAGCAGCTTCTTATTCTATTATAACAGCAAGGCAAAATATTCTACAGCGTGTACATTAATCGGCATCATTACAGACTGATCCATTATTTGAAAAATAAATATTCCACATTTTGGTCCTGCACGGGTCAAAATTGTTAAACTCTAATTTAACAAATGAATCTGTCCTGGACAAGTTTATATATGCCAATGTCACAAAACTATGAAAATTAAGGTGGCCCAACGTCATTTAACACTTTACAGTGCCCATTAAATATCACAGTAAATCCCATTTATCTGATATTGAAGTGGGAATACATTGTCAGTTTCACCCTGATACTCGCACTGGGCAGAGCAAAACTCCTCTGCATCTTACAAAAACGCATCTGTCGTTTCACAAAACTGTGAAAGGTAAGGTGGCCCAATATGATGTAACTGACCCATGCAGGTCCTAAATGTTAAATGTTTAGCTTTTCAAAAAATTGACACGTTTAGTCAATTAATATACACGTTATAGATGTGCAAGCATTGCGGTTAGGGCTTTGCACTTTCAACCCTTTGTTCGTGGGTTCAAGTCCTGAGACTGACACTGTGTGACCCTGAGCAAGTCACTTCACCTGTCTGTGCGGCGCAGTGCGGGGTCGCCGGGCATAATAAATCTAACTAGTAGTAACTAAATGTTATGTTGCATAAAGACGTCAATTGTAAATTTGTTGAATATTTTGCCTTTAGAATAAGTAACAGTTTTGCAAATAGGCCTACTGTAAACAAGTACAGCTGCGGATTGCAAGCAAGCATGTAGATGGGACCGAATAAGAAGACAGCCGAATACATACCTAACTTCACCCTTGCGTTCATTACAGACTCAA
The DNA here is from genome assembly GCF_016835505.1 of Polypterus senegalus. Classification (NCBI taxonomy): domain Eukaryota; kingdom Metazoa; phylum Chordata; class Cladistia; order Polypteriformes; family Polypteridae; genus Polypterus; species Polypterus senegalus. The sequence continues at coordinate 92,587,390 of NC_053157.1, forward strand.
GGGTAGATTCTGTTAAATAGTAATAATTACCACCAAGTCCTTTCGCAAACGTATGGTGCGGAAAAAAATACAGTATATAGTGCCATTTAAACACAGATGCGTCTCCTAGACACATCTCTTTACATTCTATGACTCTACCGGCACTTGAGTTCCTGTTTCTTGCCCCGCCCATTTCCTCTGAAGATCACGTGAACAACCAATATACTTCACATGCAGAACCGATATAGTTCATACACAGGGTTGCGATAGAGTGCGCACGCATAACCAATATGTTTCATACGCGAAACCGACATAGGGCATACCTACAACCAATGGAGTTCAAGCGCAAAATCGACAGGTTACCCACATGAAACCAATATAGTGCATACGCAAATCCATTGTTAGACCGACACAGAACACAAGCCAATATAATTCATACGCAAACCGATAACATGCAAGCGTAAACCAATTCAGTTCACTCACAAACCAATAAAAAACGTACTGGAACCAGTAATATACACACGCAAATCAATATAGTTCATATGCAAACCAGTGATATGCACGTACAAACGGATAATATACGGACACGAACCAATATAGTTCATATGAATGAAAAGAGTATTGTACGCAGGGAAACCAATTAGGTATGCACGCAAACCAATAGTAAATATTCATAAACCAATAGTGTTCACACGTAAACCAATAGATTACACACAGAAATATATGATTTATGGCCTGTTTGGCCCCTTATAGAAAATGATTGACTATTACATATTTGTGAGGGCAAAAGTATGTGAACCTTTGCTTTCTGTATCTGGTGAGACCCCCTTTACAGCAATAACTGCAACTAAACATTTCAGGTAACTTTTGATCATTCCTGCACACCGGCTTGGAGGAAGTTTAGTCCATTCCTCAGTACAGAACAGCTTCAACTCTGGGATGTTGGTGGGTTTCTTCACATTAACTACTTGCTTCAGGTCCTTACACAACAATTCGATTGGATTAAGGTCAGGACTTTGACTTGGCCATTCCAAAACATTAACTTTATTCTTTCTTAACCATTCTTTGGTAGAACGACTTGTGTGCTTAGGGTCATTGTCTTGCTGCATGACCCACCTTCTCTTGAGATTCAGTTCATGGACAGATGTCCTGACATTTTCCTTTAGAATTCTCTGATATAATTCAGCATTCATTGTTCCATCAATGAATGCAAGTCGTCCTGGCCCAGATGCAGCAAAACAGGCCCAAACCATGATACTACCACCACCATGTTTCACAGATGGGATAAGGTTCTTATGCTGGAACGCAGTGTTTTCCTTTCTCCAAACATAACGCTTTTCATTTAAACCAAAAAGTTCTATTTTGGTCTCATCCATCCACAAAACATTCTTCCAATAGCCTTCTGGTTTGTCCACATGATCTTTAGCAAACTGCAGATGAGCAGCAATGTTTTTTTTGGAAAGCAGTGTCTTTCTCCTTGCAACCCTGCCATACACACCATTGTTGTTCAGTATTATCTTGATGGTGGGCTCATGAACGAGAACATTAGCCAATGTGAGAGAGGCCTTCAGTTGCTTAGAAGTTACCTTGAGGTCCTTTGTGACCATGCAGACAATTACACGCCTTGCTCTTGGAGTGATCTTTGTTGGTCGACCACTCCTGGGGAGGGAACAATGGTCTTGAATTTCCTCCATTTGTACACAATCTGTCTGACTGAGTCCAAACTCTTTAGAGATGGTTTTGTAATCTTTTCCAGACTGATGAGCATCAACAACTCTTTTTCTGAGGTCCTCAGAAATCTCCTTTGTTTGTGCCTTGATACACTTCCACAAACATGTGTTGTGAAGAGCAGACTTTGATAGATTCCTGTTCTTTAAATAACACGGGGTGCCCACTCACACCTGATTGTCATCCCATTGATTGAAAACACTTGACTCTAATTTCACCTTCAAACTAGCTACTAATCCTAGAGGTTCACATACTTTTGCCACTCACAAATACAGTATGTAATATTCAATCGTTTTCCTCAATAAATAAATGACCAAGTATAATATTTTGTCTCATTTGTTTAACTGGTTTCTCTTTATCTACTTTTAGGACGAGTGAAAATCTGATGATGTTTTATGTCATACTGTATTTATGCAGAAATATAAAAAAATTCTAAAGGGTTCACAAACTTTCAAGCACAACTGTAACCCAGATTCACATTGCATCTGAACAGTGTAGTAACTTGTTCACATTCATTTTTTGAGTGATTCATTACACCTTTAATAATGAACACAGGCAAGATCACAGTAAGTATAATAAACATAAATTAAAAATGACAGTGTGCACACATGCTTTTTAAACACAAATATTTTAAGTTATAAGGATGAAGTTCTTATGTCCTTTTTTATTTGTAAGTGATTAGCCTAATTTATATGCGATATGAAATTATATTCATTTGGAGCACCATTTTAAGGTCTCTAAAGATTTCCACTAAACTTTCTATTTATAATGCTTCCTAGTTACTTTTTAAAATTAATACAGTTTTGCATATTGTCGAGCTGTGGTATGGTAAGTTTTGATGACATGCTTTGTCTATTTGAAAATAAATTTATAAATAAAGATTGTTTGGGTATTGTAAACCGTCATCATCAAAAGACTTAGAAGATGGACACCGTATTGGATCAACAGTCTGAAAGTTTGAGAAGTGGTCCTCCACAATGTTGCAAAGCAAACTGAACAGAACACCTACAATGTGTCATTTGGGTGACATTATGAAATTTCTGAAGGGGCTTACACTCACAGACTCATAACAAGATGATCCATAAGGACAACAAACAGGGAAGATCCCCACATAGACATAATGACAATATTACATTGTAGAGTTACTGTTGCACAAATCTGAGCTGTGACAACATTACTTTTCACAAGACAGACACATAATCACAATCTTTTTCTTTTTCTTCTTTCAGCTGCTCCCGTTAGGGGTCGCCACAGCAGATCATCTTCTTCCATATCTTTCTGTCCTCTGCATCTTGTTCTGTTACACCCATCACCTGCATGTCCTCTCTCACCACATCCATAAACCTTCTCTTAGGCCTTCCTGTTTTTATCTTGCCTGGCAGCTTTATCCTTAGCATCCTTCTCCCAATATACTCAGCATCTATCCTCTGCACATGTCCAAACCAACACAATCACGCCTCTCTAACTTTGTCTCGCAAACGTCCAACTTGAGCTGACCCTCTAATGTACTCATTACTAATCCTATCCATCCTTGTCACACCCAAAGCAAATCTTAGCATGTTTTAACTCTGCTACCTCCAGCTCTGTCTCCTGCTTTCTGGTCAGTGCCACCGTCTCCAACCCATATAACATAGCTGATTTCACTACTGTCCTGTAGATCTTCCTTTTCACTCTTGCTGATAACTGTCTGTCACAAATCACTCTGGACACTCTTCTCCACCCATTCCACCCTGCCTGCACTCTCTTTTTCACCTCTCTTCCACATTCCTCATTACTCTGTACTGTTGATTCCTAGTATTTAAACTCATTCACCTTCACTAACTCTACTTCTTGCATCCTCACCATTCCACTGACCCCCTCTTATTTACACACATGTATTCTATCTTGTTCTTACTTACCTTCATTCATGTCCTCTCTAGAGCATATCTCCACCTCTCCAGGGTCTCCTCAACCTGCTCTCTACTATCGCTACAGATCACAATGTCATCAGCAAACATCATAGTCCATGGGGACTCCTGTCTAATCTCATCTGTCAACCTGTCCATCACCATTGCAAATAAGAATGGGTTCAGAACTGATCCCTGATGTAATCCCACCTCTATCTTGAATGCATCCATCACTCCTACCACAGACCTCACCACAGTCACACTTCCCTATTAAGCAGTATTACTAGATTCCTTTAGAATTTCTTCCTCTGACAATTTAATTCATGCAGCAAAGACTTGGAAAGGGTCAAGACAATTTATAATGTGTCTTATTTTTTGTTTAACTATTCTGAGGGCTGTCACAAAATGTACTTGTGGCATTATGACATGGGGAGCTATAGTATGTGGGTTTATATTACATTTGGTTCTCAGTTAACCCAAGTGTCATCCTTTTCATGAACACTAGCAAAAAATGGGGTTTTCCTGAAAAAGTACTGCATGGCTGCATTTAATACTGCTGCCATCATTAGGTAAGTTCTTTGAAACTACTAAATGCACTGTCAGATCCCCTGACCTGACTTTCAATTGAACACTCATGAGACATTTTTGGTAGATACTTGGATTTTTTTGACCTCAACAATTTTATCTTTGCTGACTAGGAATATAAAACAACCATTGAATGACATTGCCACAAAAAATATCCAAACCCTTGATGCTCTAATGTCATAAAGAGTGATCCTGGACATACTACTTCATTATTTGCAAAACATCTTTCAAAACCCACCCAAGAGGCTTGTTCCTGCAACCATATATTTTATATATCAATGTCATTATTTGTACTAAATTTAGAGGACACTAGATGTCTTAATAGCTTTGCAATTTCCATTTTCTAGCCTGAAGACCCTATACTTTAGTATGGCATCCTCCTACACACAGTAAATATTTCCTATTTTTTGTGTCCTTACATGGAGTTTTGTATTACTTGTACTTTGATCAGGGTCTTTCTCCCGATTTTGGAAATGAAACTAAGTGATACAAGGCATTAGCATGAAAAGCAATAGTATTGAATTATATTTTACCAGAAATAATGGATTGTATCCTTCGTGGTACCACAAATTAATGAGAACAGACTACAGAATATCTAGATTGTCAATATCTCAATATTTCAAATAAAATCTTCAGAAAAACAAGAACATTAAGTCGTGGGGTGCGGGGGAAACTGGTAAGAGAGCAAGTTACCGCTTACAACTGTAAAGGCCAACATAACAATAAGCTCTTTATCCACAACACCTGGCAATAATATAAAATCAAGGTTAAAACTAATTTTTGAAACAACATACTACTTTTGCTTAAGATTACAAAATATCTTTAAAAATTAAGAATCAGCGTCTCTCTGACCAAACAGTAAACTATATAAGTGGGAATGTCAAAAATCTCAATTACAATTCAGAGAGGAAAAAAGTGTTCTTCCACCTAACAGGCCTAAATGCCAAGAGACTGACTTAACAAATAAGAACCAATTTTCGACTGCAAAGGGATAGGTTAAGCCAATTTTTTCACTCCAGCTATACAAAAAAAAGTTGAGGTTTGGGAATCCTAATACATTTCATTTGTAGCATCAGGTATTGTATCTGATCCTGTAGGGCGCTATGACATGGTGATGGGCAATTTATTCAAATCTAAAGTAATTTTGATAAATATTTATTCACCTAATGTGGATGATAGAGATTTTATCCAAAACATATTTGTGTCAAAACCCAATATGAGCACTCATAAAATTCTAATAGCTGGAGACTTTAATTGCATTTTAAGTCCAGACCTGGGGGGTATTCTCCATACATGGATTAGCAGGATTAAATTGTTGATGATTTAGCATAATCCTAGATCAGTCGGTTCTTCAAAAGTCTTGTTGGATGTATTGCCATAGCAACAAATTGTAACCCTCAAACCTGCTTGGGAGGAGGTTTGTTCTATGTAAACAAGGATTAGCTTGCACACTTAACTAGTGTCCATGCATGGAAATCCGCTCAGCTTTGGCCTCGCCATTTATAGATGACCGACCAATTGCAATTGGTGCCCAGATAATAGAATATCAAGTCGAGTGAGTTTTGTGCAATCGTCAAGATCCTTTAGCCTGTCCAGATGATCATCTTTTTGAGAGATATTGCTTCAACTGAGAGAGAATTTTATGCATCAGAAATTTATTTGCTCATTATATTAGGAGCCAAAGTTGAAGAAGTCGTAATCTCAGGACACACTGTGTTCATTGCTCTGAGGTTTTTTGCAAACGTCACTTTCTTGTATATGGTAGGTGATGCGGAAAATCTGTCAAAGAGCGCTATTTATCAGGCAATTTGCAAAGTCTACTTGACCCTGAAACACTTCTTCAGAGTTTTTATTGTTTTTCCTGGACACCTACATATGCAGACAATTAAAAAGTGTCTTTAGCAGGGGTGAGATCTAGACCAGGTGGACCGCCACCAGTTATTTTTTTGGTCCGCCTTCTTTTTATTAGCTTTTAAAGGAATAATATAATGTAATAATACTAATAATATAGCAATAGAACAAATGTTCTTGAAACTGTTTATGCTATGATATGTAAGATTTACCAATTTGAAGTACATTTTTTTACTTCACTTTAACCTGTTCCCAGGTCCTGACTGTGCTTACAGTATATTTAAGCCGCATTATAATGAATAAATAATAATTAATGATAACATTATATAAATGTAATGTTTTATACAAATAATAAAAGAAATACACATTTAATTTGTCCACCACATTTTGCCATCCCTCTTTTCAAGTTTTTGCTGCTTTTGCGGTGTTTCCTTTTGTACATGCTAATTCCTTGAATTCATCATACTCCTCCAGTATATTTCATAATTCTTGCCCATCAGCCTGGGAAAAAATTTGCGCTCTTTCTTTTGCCATCTCTATCCACCATTAAGCCACTTGCTGATCAGGTTTTCTAGTCTTGATATACTGTATGTGAGCTTTTCAAGCAGCACAGGAGCACGCAATTATCTTAGATGACTGAATCCAGCAACGCTAATCTAATCCTCAGGTGCGTTTGGAGAACTGACATAACTGGATGAGTTTAACCGCCATTTGTTGATCCAAGATGAGGCTTCTGATCTTGGATGATTTAAGCGATGTACAAAGAAAACCCCTCTGGATACATCATCAGCATCTAATACCACAAAACAATTACATTTTGTAATGGATCCAATCAAACCTATGGAGATGCTTAAATTTAAACTAAAGAGAATATTCTGTCTTCTCACCAGTACATTATAGTTAGTCAAGAACTGATTTCTTTTTCGATAATTGCTAAGCTATTGTTATCTCTGATCATGCCCCTCTGATCTTGGAACTTAAATCACTATGCCATGCACACTCATTTTGCAGCTGGCGTCTTAGCCCCCTGTCTTTAGCAGATGTGGACTTAACAGAATTAACCCCCAAACAACTAAATTTTTTTAAAGACAAACACATCCTCAGAGGTTTCTGCTGGAATACTCTGGGAGACTTTGAAGGTGTTTTTAAGCGGACAGATTATTTCATATCTTTCCCATAAAAATAAATTGGAGACCAAAAAGGCATCAGAGTTAATCAGTGAAATTTGCACAATAGATCAAGAATATTCCAGATTGCGAAATGAGGCACATTACAGGAAAAGACAGGTTCTACAATCAGAATGTAATTTGTTGACAACAAAAGAATCTGAATCATTAAATTCACAAAAAAAAAATAATTACAACAATATTATGAACATGGAAAAATACCTATTAATATCTTAGCAGGAAGTTTGCAACATAATAACAGAAATTGCCAAAGCAAATGGTGATGAAATCATTTACAACACATATATTAGGAAGTACTATAATTCCATATATTTTACTCAGTTTAAAAAAGATAAGACACAATCTAATGTGTTTTTTAACATAATACAAATACCTCAGGTTGATGCTGTTAGGGCAGAGGCACTGGACAAACCTCTGACACTCTCAGAACTACTGGATGCTATAAACTCACTCCAAAGTGGGATTGGAGTAGGCCCTGATGGCTACCCAGTGGAATTTTATAATAAAAAAATTAACTAAGTTAGCTCCACTATTATTATCAACATTTATAGCTAAGGACAACAAAATTCTACCTCAGATTTTTCACAAAGCATTAATTACAGTCTTTCCAAGACAAATAAGGAGTAATTGTGAAGTGTGTCATGCAGACCAGTTCTGCTTCTGAGTAATGTCAAGATACAGTACTCTCCAAGGACTGAGAAAGTGCTTCCCTCTGTATTACCACAAGACCAAATCGGATTTATTACTACCTTTGCAGAAATTTGGGTTTGACCCAAATATGCAGTATGTGCATGGATAAAATTACTTTATACCAGTTCAGAAACCTCATTCTGTATTAGCAACATGCTCTCAAACTTCTTCAAACTAGTACGTGATACTCGACAAGGGTGCCTTCTACCACCATTGCTTTTTGCAGTCGCCATTGAGCTTTTGGCTACTCACTTTCAAAATACATTACAGGTAAGGCAATTATCAGAGAAGGACTTGAATATAAAATACCACTAAAGGCAAATGATATGATCCTGTGTAAATCAGACCCACAAACATCTTTACCAGTAGTCCTTTACACACTAGCAGAATTTCAAAAGATATCTAGACTCAAGATCAATTTGAATAAAAGCACATGTCTAGTGGTAAACATCACAAGTAAATATAAAGATCTTTTTCAGCACAATTTTGGTATCAGCATGGAAAAAATTAAAGATGTGAACAGATGGTGTACCCTCCATCTTACATTAGCAGGGAAAATCAATACTGTCAAGATGAATATTCTTTCCAAGCATATTTTATATGCATTAACAAAAAGTTCTTTAAGAAAATAGTCTCAATTATATCCTCACTTATCTGGAATACAAGACATCCATGCATTTGAAAGGCGACTTTACAAAGACCTAAATGAGAATGTGGCATGGCACTATCTAACTTACAATTTTATTACCGGGCAGCAAATATACAAGCTGTAAAGACCTGAAAATTGACACAGATTGATGAATATATACAAGCCTGGTCTGCATTAGAAATAAAATCTTGCTGTACTTCTTTATATGTTCCGCTTTGTGCCCCAGTAAATAATAATTATAAATATAACAATACTGTAATCCAATTGTCCATTAATCACTCAGAATATTGAACCAATGCAGGATGCACTTCAAGGCAGCAAAGCTTTCATTGATTGCTCCTCTACATGATAATCACCTTTTTCAGCCCTCTCAAACCTACACAGTATTTAATCTTTGGAAAATCTTTATAGATAATGTTTTTTTACAGTTATGCTTCAAATTTAACTTCCCATTAACACAATACTTTCAAATTAGAAACTGCCCAATTGTTCTCACCTCCCACCTATTTCTAATGCAGAAGAAGTACTGATCAGTCTTGAAGTCTCAGACATCATCTCAACAATATATGAAAACATATTAAAGTCTTTTCCTTTCAAAAATCTTAAGGTATGCTGGGAAAAAGCTCTTTCAATTAATATTTCACAAAAGGAGTGGAAGGTGGCCATGCATAGAATACATTCTAGCCACATATCAGCAAAGAATTCACCCACTCAATGTAAAATCTTTTATTGATCACATTTATCTAATTTCAAATTGCCCAAAATGTATCCAGGGCAATATCCAACCTGTAAGTGTTGCAGACTAGTTCCAGCCTCACTGGGCCACATGATTTAGGAGTAAGGAAAAAATCTTTGAATGCCTTTCAGGCAGCTTTGGTGTCATAGTCACTACAAACTCATTAACAGCAATGTCCTGTGTACTCCCAGAAGGGCCTAAAGTGGAAAAGGACAGATTGATTGTAATTATTTATACCATACTAATAGTAAGTAGACTTATTTTGCTCAACTGGAAGAATCCCAGCTATAAGTCAGTGGATAACTGATTTTTTATACTATGTGAAACTAAACAATTCCTGCTTAGATGATCTGATAAAATACAGCAAGATTTAATTAATATTTTACCAAAATAATGGACTAGTAATGAACTGTAATTAAAACTATCCATTACTACAGAATGCTTATGTATAATTTCTGTTTTTTATTCTCTTTTAAGAGATCTTTTTTTTATTGGGACTATTTTCTGCACTGGACATCTATAACACCACTCCACCTTCCATTCCTGTATTGTTTCAGAACTTTATTTTAACCCAAATATACTCACTTAATTGTGGATCATCACTCAACTGAAGCACAATTGTATTCAAATTGGTTCTATACATACAAGACCATATCAACACATTCTCAACATATCAACAACCATTCTCTGCTCACAACAAGTTTCCCACTTTAATTTCTCCCATTCAATGATTCAAAGACAGTAAATCACAAAATATATAAGTGAAGGGTGAAAACACCATAAAGTAAGGTGAAATTTATATAAACATAGGTATTTGAATGTGCCCAACAATATACAGTGAATTCATAAATACAAACACAAAAAAACAAATATCTATACTGTATACATGAAAAAATTCCTCACCCTTGCTCCTTCAGCTCACAAACGATATGCAACCCATAAAAAAATATTCCACCAAATAACAATTACACATTAAAAATACCATTAATGAAGCATACACAAAGTCTGGATTGGAACAGCAACTGAGAAGTTATTGGAAGATGATGAAGCTAGCCTAACTCCTTGAGGTAAAATGGGTGGAAAAAGATGGACTAAAGTGATGGCACTGCCCAACAGTAAATAAAGCAGAAAAAAACAGAATAGTCTTACCAATCTGAGGAACAGCAGATATGAATTATTTTCCAGGTAGAAACCAGAGAAAACATCATTCTGTCTAATGTTTGTGAGGTGGATTCTGGATGTCCTTCAGCCTGGCAGCAGTCATCAAAAACTGTCTTGGAAAGTTAAATCAAAATGACAAAAAATACACAATGAAATCAAGATGGAGGCCAAACCAATGTCTAAAAGCCTCTCTCTCTCTTTCTCTCTCTCTATATATATATATATAAAAGTAATCTGAAAACATTCTTTACCAGAAACAGGAAGTCCTGCCAGAAAGGGTCAGCAGCTGTCAATTATCTGTCTTCCGCATTCTGTTTCAATGGATGGTTTATTCCATACAAGGTAGTTGATTCTACACAATGAGCAATTCTGTAAAAGGAAAACAAGTTGATGGAAACAATTGAACAGACCTATGATATGACAATAAATCATGCAGCACTACTCCACTTCTTTGATCTCTCTTGACATTTTTTTTCTAATTTTATTGATTTTATTGAAATCACAGAATATTCCATACAAATAGATCAATTTTAAAAGAATATAATTGAAAACAAATCAACCCCCACCCTGAAAAGTGTGCATTCATTTTTATATTCAGGCAGGTTTCTGTTACCTGCAGAACATCATATGCAGTATATGTGCAAGTAGATAGAATTCTGATTCATTTCCTTTATTTTTAAAGTTTCTATGAGAAAAAAATGATCATACTACTTGTTGTATCGATTAGTACATAAAGAAATCTCCAGGTTGTAATGTCCAAATACCTTCTTTATTACAGGAAAATCTCTGTCTTACAATCTCCTTCTAGGAACTCTCCTCCCATCCCTTTCCCAGTTCTTTTTATATCATTTTGTACAATGCCATCTGATCAAAATGAATAACATTAATAACACAACATTTCCCCCTTTTTAATTCATATCTAATTCCCCATCTGAAGCTTACCAGCAAAAGGGAAAATAACAACAACAAAAGAAAACAAGAAACTAATCTGTTTGACTTACATTATGGTCCCGTCTCATAGTCTTTTAACCACACAGGATGGCAGCATAGGAGACCCTTCAAGGTATACCTCCCATTTCCTTCAGGGACCAACAATTTAGGTGGGTTCACTGTAGGAATCGGAGGAGGAAAATGCTCAAGGGACGAATGCCCATGTGATTCAAACGGAGCAGCAGGAGGCGCACCAGTGGATTGATCCGCAGCTGGTACATCATTTGTTAAATCTGCACATGGTGCACAAGGAGACAAACGTACTGCATTCCACACCTTACCATCACCAAGCGCATAGCTACTTCCTCCAATTTTGTCATGTACATGCATTGGATTATTGTAATGTGGCAATCCTTTAGACACAAGGGAAGGCTTTTTTACTCGCACTGTGTATCCCTTTGCCAATGACGGGTCACAAGCTCCTCTTCTATCATCCGTGAATTTCCTCATCTTATTCTGTTTAGCAGCAACTCGTTGTCTTATGCTTGCGTCGTCTAGTCCAACAGATGTTGACAAAGGCAATACATTCAGTTTAGTATGCGCCCATGAAGCAGTTCAAAAGGCAAAATACCCATTGTCACATGTGGCATAGCTCTAAAGATATGTATTGGATGATTTCCAGGGCTTACACTGTAAATAAAGCATTTGTAACATTTCTTTGAGCACACGATTACATGTTTCAATTGCCCCATTAGCCTGAGGGTGATAATTAGCAGATCTAGTGGGCTGAATGTCCCTTTCTTGTAGGAATGTGTACAGCATAGAGGATGTCAACTGAGGATCATTATCAGATACCAAGCATTGAGAATTGCCATGGTGACTGAAAATAGATACTAAAAAAGCAACTACAGCTAAAGCAGTAATTTCAGATGTAAAACCAACTTCCGGCCATTTTGAATAATAGTCGATTAGTGTCAAGGCAAAGCCACAAACAGCAGGTACAATTTCAAAGGACCCTATCACATCAATGGCAACTTTCTGCCATGGCCCGTCTGACCAAGGTACGGGTTGTAACGGCGTAGCACACACCATTGCATTCTTACCATTTGATTGGCAAGGCTGACAGGACTTGCTTGCTGTCGTGACAAGATCATCCATTTTCGGCCACCAGTACAGGTCGCAAAGCCTCTGTTTTGTGTGGACAATTCTTTGATGACCCTCGTGGGCTAGGTCCAAAATTACTTGTCACAATTTAACCGGCACAACTAACCGATCTGATCCTCTGAACACAAAATCATCTTTAACAGACAGTTTGTGCCGTATGCAAAAGTACAATACAAGCTCATTAGAAACAAGAGAAACACTTGCAGGCCATCCACAATGAATGCGATCCTGTACGGCACTCAGTTCTGGGCATGATGCAGAAGCAGCTTTGAATTCTGCATGGCTTACTGCCTTCATGGTCGAGGACAGAAGGGCAACATACTCCGGCTCTGATTCAGATGGCACATTAGGAGACAATACAGGGAGTTGAGACAGGCAATCTGCAGTTGGATTTTGCTCTCCTGTGCGGTACAACACATCATAATTAAAGCAAAGGAGACGTGCTGACCAGCGGGCAATACACAAACCATCTCTTCTCATACCTTTCATAGTTAGAAGTGTTGTGAGGGACTAGTGATCTGTTTTCAAAGTGAACCAGTGTCCCCACAAATACGTACGCCACTTTTCAACTGCCCAAACGCATGCCAAGGCTTCCTTTTCCACTGTAGAGTGCTTCCTCTCACCCTGAGAAAGTGTACAAGAAGCAAAGCCAACAGTGTGCTCCATTCCATCTGCATGCATTTGTGTAAATACTGCACCCAGCCCATAGTCTGAACTATGAGTTGCTATAGTTGAAGGCAAAGCAGGATCAAAAATTGCCAGAGCAGGACTGGCCAGAATTAATTCTTTGACCATATGGAACCTACTCTGTGCTTCCTCTATGTAGTCAAAGTTGGATTGTACACGTAAACAAGCACTCATAGGTTCTAGTATCGTGACATAATCCGGTATAAACTTTGCGTACCGTGACGTTACCCCTATAAATGAACACAGAGCAGAAGCATGTGTGGGAAGGGGTGCATTAAGGAAGGCATCTACATGCTCTGTGTCAGGCAAAATACCCTCTGCAGAAATTACATGCCAAAAAAAACAAAGGGGCGACTGCTTGAAGTGACATTTGTCCTTGTTTAATTATAGCTCTGCCTTCTCCAAGCATTCTAAAACAGCTGAGAAGTGACGATCATGTTCAGCAACTGTGGATCCATAGATAATAATATCATCAAGGTAATTCCGGACACCTGGAAGATGACGGAGAAGTGTTGACAGTAAGTTTTGAAATGCGGCTGGAGCAGAAGCCCATAGAGGAAATGGCAAAAATGGACCAATCCATTTTGTGTTATAAATGCAGTCAGATTCCTACTCTCCTCTTGCAGGAGTACTTGATAGTAAGCGTTTACAAGATCTATAGTACAAAATACAGCAGCACCTCATAATTGATAAACAGTTTCTCAATATGTGGCAGGAGAAAAGAATCAACAATGACAGCCTTATTAGGCTCACAGAGGTCCACACATAAGTGTATGCCACCAGATTTCTTTTCTGTGACTATTATCGGTGATACCCACAGAGATGCGTCCACTGACTCAATTATTCCCGCACATCCTAGGCCTCTGAATGGAGTGGAAGACAACTGTAGCACCAGGACTGGTGGGGTAAGTACTGTATTACCTTTGATGCACAGTTTCAAAGATGTAACTAAGTCCATGCCTAGTAAAGGAGCACTGGTTTGCACGATGAAGAAAGTAGCCGGTACTGTGACAGCTGCATATGAAACTCAGGCTTGGAGGCATCCTATGACAGGTAGTTCGGTTTTGGAATAACAGAGTATGTGTACAGGAGGAGCAGATAAATTACAAGTACCAAAATACCTGTTACATAACTCGCTGGGTAAAATGGATACAAATGACCCTGTGTCTAGGAGGAGACACACCAAATACCATTTAGAATCCTTTGTTTGAATTGTAACAGCACATGAATTTTTTCCAGACCAGTTTGTACCATAATTCACACACAAAATGGTAGTTTCTGGAATCTCAATACCCTGAATTCCATCTTGTGGAGGATAGTGATATACTCGAGAAAAATGCCCAGATTTCCCGCAGCTTCTGCACGTGGATGACGCAGCCGGACACTCTGGAGCATTTGCAAGACGTGCTTTGGATCCACAGTGGAAACATGACTGATTCTTATTGGATGAAATAGTAGTGCCAGAACCAGGCTATACGCGGTGTTGTGTAGATAACATTGTACTTTGAACTATATCGACTGAAGCTGGAGAAGAAGTTGCCAGGATCCCTGCTTGGTTGTTAGCTGCTTCAGTTTGCAAAGTGAGTGTCAACTGCTTTTTCAAGAGTGAGGTCATGTTCAAATAATGACTTCTCGCGGACTTGTGGACAGATTGCCTATCAACTGGTCCCGTAAGTCATAGGTTGATGCAAGATCTTGTAACACAGAAATATACTGAGCAACAGATTTGTCATGTTGTTGGCCTCTACAATGGAATTTATAGCGTTCAACACCCACATTGCACTTGGGCAGAAGATGTGCCTTCAACACCGCTACAGCCTCTGCATATGTATTACCAGTACTTGGCAATGCATAGAAAAGTCTGTGTCCTTCAGTGCCCAAACAGTGCAGCAGCAACACTCGTTTGCTAGCTTCTGTCCAGTTGTCTCCACCTGCACCAATAACAAGCAAATAACTTTCTAATATTTTTATCCATGTATGAAATGGAAATGTGGGCTCTCCTGGACAGGGAAGAAAAGCAAATGGTAGTGGAACAGTAGAGGCATCCATCATTGCTTGGAAATGCCAATTTTGTTGCCTCGATCAGTACATAAGGAAATCTCCAGGTTTTATTTTCCAAATACCTTCTTTATTGCAGCAAAATTTCTGTCTTACAATCTCCTTCTAGGAACTCTCCTCCCATCCCTCTCCCAGTTCTTTTTAGATCATTTTGAGCAGTGCCACCTACTGACCAAAATTAATACAATTAATATCACAACATAACAGTACTGCTTTTACTTTTACTTTTGGACATTTTCTATATTAATTTATGATTGTAATGTGATGCTAAATTGGCACTAGAGTGGGTATTTGTCTTTCTGTCTGTCTCCATGTTCACTCTGTAATAGACTAGTGCCCTATTCAGGGATTTTTCCTCCCTTGCTTCAGCTTTCCCACAACTCTGCTCAAAATAAAGCAAATTTTGAAAATGGATTGATGGTAGTATTTTAAATGATACTTTGCCTATCCTAAAGTTCTTTTTCCACATTCCCAGTTTAAACAGTCCTGGACTACGTACACATATATGTTCCAACTCCATCAGCCTCTCTAGGTCAAGATACAACCTGTTAAATCACAGCCGATGAAACCTCTTCCAAAATGAAGCACCAATGTACTCATAAACTTATAACACCATAATTACTGAAGCCTATGACAATATTTGTTATCTTGGGAGTCCTTAAATTACATTGCAACTCCTCATCAGCACCTTTGTTTTGCAAATGTGTTTATCAGAAATGGCAGAAAGTTGCCTGCTCACCCATCCCCCACAGAGTCAGACACAAAATCTGTGTATCTGGGAGTGAGGTGTCTGGAATTGTTTAGGGTAAATAATATATCATTATCTGGAATTCATACATTTTATGTGTGTTCCATGTCTACAACAATCTGTGTAAATGTAGGATGACAGGAAATGTGAGGCAAGAAATGTTGAACACATAACTAAAACATTTTTTATGTTAAAGTAATAGTGACAAAATGTTAAACGTAAAGTGTATAATGTGTGAAGACTGAAGTTCCAATATCAAATAAACACTTTAACAAAATGTATAACAAAACAAGTGTGCTTTTATTCAAGTATTAACCGAAAAAAACGAAGAAATTGTTCAATTTCCATGTTGCTGTCAATGTGTAAAATCCAAAGCCGAAATATCAATTGATATAAAGTAGACATGTCGCTTGGCTGGTGCAATGTATGCATTTCAAAAAACGATATATTATTTACCCTATATAATTCTAGACACCTAACTCCCAGATACACAGACTTCAGCTGTGAGAATTTTGTGTCCAACTTCAGGTGCCCCAGTAGGGGATGGGTGAGAAAGCTACCCCCTGCCAGTGCTGACTGGCACATTTGCAAAACAAAGGTGGTGAAGAGGAGGTGTGAGGGAATTTAAGGTTGTCTGGCATTATAAATATTTTTGTAGGCTTCAGAGATTCTAGTAATATACCTATAGTATTATAGAAACATTAAAACCGCACATTAATCTTCTAATCTTTTGACTGCTACCTGGATTGTTACCTGGCATAGGTAGCATTTCAGAGAAGATCACCTTGTTTGTTTTGCCCATTTGCCCTTAATTTTAGCACCTAATTCTTTGCATTTGTGTTCTGACTTGAAACAAAGAATACCAAAAGAATGCAGAATTACCAGGATCAACACTAGGAAACAGGTTTAGTTTAAATAAATTCTATGTTATTATTTACTTAAAACAGGTACATAAAATATGTAGAAAGGGTATGATGATACACAAATCTCACAACACAATATGTATCTTGATTTTGGCTTCACATATAGAATATTTGTTCAGTTTTTCTTTGCCATTAATTATCATCAAGGAGAAGTTTAGCAGCACATGAGTTTAAGAAAAGACAGGGAGGTCAAGGAAGCATAAGAGTTGTTACAAGGGAGAAAACTTTGAAGTGTGTGAGGAAAAGAAATGTCCAGAAGGGAACATGAAAAGTTGCTCATATCAATACAGACGGTATACCAGAAGAGTTCCAGATAAGCCTTTGACAATGAGAATTCTTGGAATGACCATTTCAAATCTACAGTACAGTTTACAGTATGTGCTGTAATAAATGAGTGGAAAATAAATTAATGCTTGTGATTTCCAAAACACTAGAAGATAATGCTTCAAAATGAGATTAACGTTTACAGTTTAAAATTTTGCCTATCTATCTATCTATCTATCTATCTATCTATCTATCTATCTATCTATCTATCTATCTATCTATCTATCTATCTATCTATCTATCTATCTATCTATCTATCTATCTATCTATCTATCTATCTATCTATCTATCTATCTAAGATAAGAGTAAACAGTAGAGGCAGGAAATTTAGAGAATGAAGAAGGGAATTACATAAGATATAGCAGAAAATCCAGCAGTTTGAACAGAAGATATACACTGAGTTTTATAGCTTAACATACTTCGTGGTAGCAAAAGGAAGAGGCAGGGATACTAAACTAGGAATGTACATCTAGGAATGTGTAGCAACCTGTAGTGGCGGTGAAAATGTCCCCTATTGAGCATATCCCAAGGTTTTCCCAGGAAGGGATCTTGGGTGCAAATGCAGAAAAAGAATTCATTAAAGAGGGATGTTTAATTATTCAATTTCACGGAGTTTGCAAATGGTAGTTTTGATACGGTATGAGGTGCTATTGAGAAAGTTCAATGCTGGAAAAACATAACAGTTAATGTCAGAAATTAGTGAGATGCAGACTGAATGCCCAGTAATATAACTAGAATTCCTGAAGTGAAAGCCTGGCATTTTCTCAGAAGCAGGTTAGTGTAGCATATTTCAAATGAGTCCTTCTTTAATTCTGGTTAAATTTTGTAATTAAACATGTCATTTTTGTTCAGTACAATGATAAAAGAGGAAGATTAATATCTGCACCAATGAATATTTAATGAAAAGTCATACTGTATTTATTTTGATAGTTGTAACATGTGTTGTATTCAATTTGGTCTAAACATTTCTTGAAAATACATTGATAATTATGAGAAAAAATAGGACTTCATTTGCAATGAACATCAAAACAAGGTAAATGAAATGAGGGACAATGGGAATGTGAATACAAAGGTCATCTGAGTTGCAGAGGGTTGTTGAAAGGAAGTAACATTTACTTAGCTCAATTAATCTTATAACAAGAAATAGAAATAAATCTGTCAAATCTATCAAATAACCTGTGAACAAACTGAATATCAGCTGGTACATTATCATCCACATAAAGACAGAGAGATGGAGTGGATTAGTGGATTACTAGGATAAATAAGGTATGACACTCTAAAGGCTAAGTAAGTGGATGGACAGGGACAGATCCGAATTCACTGGCCCCTGGCCCTTACAAAACATCAAGGCCCCTTCCTCAAAACCCTTCCAGAACCAACCAGGCAATACATTGAATAAAACTGCATTTTTCATCCAAATCCCAAAGATTATTTGTATTTATAGGACATCGAACACAATCTAATAACCTCATTAAACTAGCCGAGTAGATAGCACATACTACATAATTTATGAAAAATAATTTGTATTGGTATTAGTGAGCTTTACATGAAAACATGGCAAATGGAGAAAATGTAAAGGTCTTATAAATGCTTTGCACTCAATAATAAAACACAAATATGATAAAACTGCAATAACTTGCCCTTTTATAGTATGAAATTGGCCACTGTCTTTCCACCCAAGCCATAACAAAATTAACAGTCACTATTTCATTCACACCAAGACTGTGGTTACTAAAATCGAATGAACGGTACACAAACCTGATTTTGTTGATGTTCAAAAACTGCAGTCAAAACATTCAGTGAGATGTGCCTGAGCGATTATGCACAGCTATGAACACAACATTTGAGATGGTGTGGGAATCAAGAAAAAAAAAAAAAATCATACTTATAAAGAGAATATTTGGAAACCCAATTCCATCTCTCCTTGTATTTCTTTTTGTAATGCAGTCTCTGATGACATACATTGAAGATCAGTATGGACAATTTCTGATAGGTATAAGAAATAAGGTTAAAAACTATAAGTTTAATTTGTTCATCAGTTTTAACCAGTAATATTAATGTCTAAGTTTACACATGTGCTGAAAGATTTGTGGCTTTTTTGAACTGCTAGGAGGGGGGTTCTCAATGGTGCATTTCTTTGCCTGATGTATGTTTTCAAAATAATTTTGGAATGATTTGCAAAGTTTTATTTTTCTTTTTAAGGAATTAAATGTACATTAGAAGAATTTCAAGGATTTTTACATTTTTATCGTATCATCAAATGAAGTCAAAAAACAGAACACAGAGATCAAAAAAATCCAGAAATTAACAAAATAATCAAAAGGCAAAAAACAGAGGAGAGCCCACCACTACTTGCACATTCAAAGAACTGCAAGGGACTGTGGGTTGTCTTTGCCTTTATAGGGTGAAGGACAGTCCCTTGACAGTCATGGACAGGTGGCCATACCTCTTGGGGAACCACCCGCAAAACACATAGAACATAAAGGAAGATACAGAAATACATAGAAACTAAATAACTAACTACTGCATATTAAAATAAACAACACCATAAAACAGCATAAAAATGAACAAAACAGAGATAATAAAGGCAATTGAGCCCCATCCAGGCTCCCTTCCCTAGATGAAATAAATGAGTTTACATTCAAAAATCGAAATTGTCCAAGACTGTTCCATCTTTCAGCAGCTTTGAGTTGGATTTCAATATAGCTCAACCCCTATCAACAGGTCTAAATACAGCAGAAAAACACAACTAGAGAAGAAATAAATAATTATAAATAATTATAATAATTAATAAATGTTTCCCTTCCTTACAGATGGTTTTGTCTTACTGAAAAACTCAGCCAGCTTGATTTTCTTGAGGGCCCCTTCACCCGTGCCTGATATTTAGGAATTCATCTCTGGCGGGAGAGAGATGGCAAAAAGAAACCCCTTTTATACCATAAATGCAGGTGGATAGCCTATGGTTTCCCGAATAATGAACAAATTGTAACAGATTGTAAGACTCAAGGATCATGTTTCTGCTACAGATGTGAGCCACACTGGCACACCAAAAGGAACAGCCCTGTCTCTTTTTTTCTGGACTCTCCACTCCTTAGGCTGTAAATATAAAAGCCTATGTGTGTATGCGTGCATTTGTTTATTTATTGAGCTTCTGTAAAAAGCCAAATTTATTCTTGGTGACAAATAAAGTTATTTATATCCATTTAAAACAAAAAGCAGTGCAGTCCCTAGGCATAATCATCATCTCCAAATTCATAAAGTATTTAGTTAGATTTGGGCCATGCCTCCTTACATAACCTAAAAGGAAACAAATCTTTCAAATGGTCATAATCTAGTTTATTCTCCGTAAAAAACAAGTCATTGGATTTATTATGCCACAATAGTTGATACACTCTCTTTTCACTTCTTATAGTAAGTAATGTTTTGGAATTTGGAATATCACATTCTGTGGAATGGTATTTATTTACATATGCTCTCAAACTGGGTAACACACTACTGGCTTGCAATAAGGAGGATGGTATTCATGTCGCAGGTCCTCCCTCTGTAGAGCTTGCATGGTCTCACTGTGTCCGCTGGGTGCTTTGGTTTCCTCCCACTGTCCAAAGACATACAAGTTGGATGAACTGGTGCTGCTGCATTGCTCCTAATGTGTGCACATGTGAGTGTGTATTCACCCTGCTATGAATTGGTACCATCTCCAGGGATTGTTCCTGCCTTGCGCTCTGTGATTGCTGAGATAGGCACTAGCTGCCCCATGCCCCTTCCTGAATAAGCAGAATGGGAAGAGGGATGGATGGACTTATGCCACAATAGTTGATACACTTTACTCTCTTTTCAATTATTATAGTCATTTTTTACAGTTTGGCTATTCTGGGAAACAGTATACTGTAGTAATCATCAAGGAGTTCTGTCCACTATAGGATTTTTAGCCATTCATTGACCTTTTCTGCTCTCCTTTCTTTATAAATGGGAAGGAGCCTTCCATATTTTTTCTATTCTGGACTGAAAATCTGTTTGGGAAGTGATAACCATAATAAAAGAATATTCCACTTAAAAATATTTTTTTCTATGTTTTTAACCCATTGCAGTCTATAGTGATGGCTGAGAAAAGGCTGTCATATTTTCATGAGAATATAGCATGAGTTTTCATGCTGTGATGGAACATAATGGAGATCCTTCAATCCAACGGCAAACAATGTGAAAAATAGCCATGGAAAAAAAGAAAAAAAATGCTCATATTTCTCGTAATACCTTTTGCATGTTTTCAGCATGTGTCAACTGCATGATGGATTGTGGATTATGTAACATCGTTCACTATTGGACAGAATGGAAATTGTATCATAAACTGTTTTCTCACAGTCTGTATTAAAGTATGAGATTAAAAAATTTTAGTAGCCGTCACTACAAAATAAAATACATGGGGTAAATAAAGTATAAAAATATAATTTTTGATGGAGTATTCCAATAAAGCCCACCATTTATCTTAATAGCCAGGAAATGGTCTGAGGAGAGATAATCCATTCTAGTTTGCAAATGATAATTTAGATTTTATCAGAAACTAAAATATCAAAAAGCTAAAAATTTTAGATGTGGCAGAACAAACATAAAAATAGGCCACATAAATAAACAACTTATTCCAGTAACTGCAAGAATTTGCTTTTTAAGTAAAAAACTACTTTCAACAAAACCCTACAGCTATGGCAGACCTCCAGGAACTTAGTCTTAGAGTATTTCTTCATGAAGCTGGAAGTGTCACAGCCATCAACATACATTAATAATAAGTGAACTTGGTTTTTTGAATAGGTGCACATTATCTCAATGTCATCCTTAGACTAATCATAAAACATTGAAAATAGAATCCACACAGACGGAAAGGGAAAGTTCTATTTCTGTTTTCTTTAAACTTTCTAGCCTACCAAAATCACAAGGGAAAAATTCTGAACAAAAAGTGTGTGCAAGGAAATAACTAGAAGAGAGGAAAAACAACTCCCCATCTCTCTCAAGTATGCATGGCACATACAGAATTATGTATCTAACCGTGTACCACAACTGTGAATCCTGGAAAAGGCTGACCTTGTACACCAAGAGAAGTTGCTATTCAAGACACAACATCCAGAAGTACCAAAGATGCTTGGTGAAGTGCTTAAGGTTATAGCTCAGTTAGGTTAGTCAGTGAAGTAAAAACCTTTTTAAATGCCTGCTATTGAAGTTACAAATGCAAAAGTGGCAACCATAGTAAAAATGCATTTTAATTTCCTTAAAACAAAAAGAAAACATTAAGCAGTTAATTGGCATGTTAGAGATCTGTATATTGTACAATGTTACTGTGGTTTACATATTTTTTAATTATAAATGTGCTTAACTATCTGATTTTGTGATTAGGAAATATCACTCTAAAATGCATTCATTATTATATATGAACAGCACAAAGAAAGTTAAGTTACATTTCAGAACAACAAGAATAAGCACAACATTGAGAATGCAAAAAGCTGATAAAAACACAATAAAGGGATTGTTTAATCTTTCGAGTTTTAATAGGAGATGCATGTTAGAAGACCCTGGTATGATGGAATTATCTTTCTATATAATACGTTACCGTGGCTGTTTGTTTGTCTGTCCAGGATTTTAAATCACTTGTAGCTTGCAACCCGTTTGAACTACTGATCTGAGATTTGGTACACATATACTACGTGACGTATACTATCCACTTTCGGGGTGATGATTTTTATTACTCTTTTTATTTTTATTTTATTTTATTGTACAATCAACTCTTGGCAGCACAGAGCAGGTCCTCCTATGATCTCACTGTTTCCCCTGGGTGCTTTGGTTTCTTCCCACAGTCCTAACACATACAGTTTAGGTGAAATGGTGTTGCTACATTGCTCCTAGTGTGTGTACATGTGGGTGTGTATTCACACTGCTATGGATTGATGCCATCTCAAGGGATTGTTCCTGCCTCCTTCCACTCTATGATTGCTGAGATAGGCTCTAGCTGCCCCATGACCCTGCCCTGAATAACTGTAATGGGAAGATGGATGGATGGATTTAACTTGCTTTGGATCCTCTGTCCCTTCCTAGAGATACCAAACCAAGCAGTATATAAGAAATGAAATTCACAACGTAAGGTCAACATCAGCACCTCTGAGTACATCGAAATCAGAATCTGAATCACTGTCCATGCAAATAATCTTTTTAGGCTAGAGAATTTCCATTTATCAATGTCTGGCACCTCAAATACAAGTGCAGTACATTTTCAACAATGTATGCTATCAGTAGCCAGTTGTTTGCAATGCTGAAAGGACAACACCTTAAAGCAAAACCACTCTACTTGTGCGGCAGTGTTAATATGATTTGAGAAAAGGTCAATAACAGTTCAACTGGAAAATGAGGCTACCTGTCACAATGTCCTACAGTTTCAACTAATTTTACATCACCCAGCTATCTCATCAGCTAGTAAGATCACTCCTTTATACACATTTCTATGCATCTATTTAACATTATAAAATTGCAACTTAAAAGCTAATATACTGTATAATAAGCCCAATGCATTCCCTAGACTCATAGTTTGTTGTGTATATCTTGTGCTGTGTTCCACCTACATTTCTTCTACTGATATTGCAGACAGTTTTAGATGCAAAAAATTAATTTAAAATTGGTAGGAAAGATATGCAAATTAAAGGGTCAAGTTAAGAAGTTGGCAGCTTTAGGGCAAACTGAAAATTGGATTGCTCCATTTGCTTAGATAATTTGGTTATTTCTGAATTGACCAAGGAACCATGAGTCACTCTTGTAATCAGTGAGTTACAAAAAAAATAGCAGCATCATAAATCTGGTCATGCAGTGAGTGGGTGACAGTCAGAAGGGGTCTTAAAACATCAAAAATGATACAGCCAACATCCACATCACTGGTTTGGACACATTACAGGTTCTGTGGTTTTTTAACATTGAAAATGAATTGATGAAACTAATTATATTTATTTTTAAGCAGAATTATTAAAAAAAAACACTTTATATTCAGTCAAAATCTTTCTAACTTGTGGGAATCCTGGCAGAATACAAATACTGTGGAAAATTCCTTGGCTGAATACGCCTAAATGAAATGATGTAATATAAAAATATTACAAACTTAATAAACAAAACAAGACTTTTCAGCCCATCATGCTAGTTTGTTTAGCCAATAGCTAAGATTTCCCAATATCCCATCTAGATACTTCTTAAAGGCCATCATATTTTCTGCTTCAGCTACATTTCTCTACAGTTTGTTCCAGATTCCCACAACTGCCTGAGTGAAGAACTGCTTTCTGGTTTCAATCTGGTTTCTGGACAGTGTCATTGCATATATGACTCGTCATTTAATCAAAAGAATTCAGCTAGATTCACTTTATTGGTGCCTTTGAGAATTTTGAAGACCTGGATTAGGTCCCCACGTAGTCTCCTCCATCAGAGTAGGACATGTCCTTAAGTTGTGGGATACACTTGGTTGCTCTTCTCTACCCAGCTTCAAGGGCTGCTATGTCTTTTTTGCACAGTGGTTACCAGAACGTTTCACAATCTCCAGATGAAGTCTCAATACGGTATTATATAGTCTAAGCATAATGTCCCTTAATTTATATTCAATTGTTTTTATGATATAACTTAAATTTTTATTTGTCTTTTTAAATGTTTGTGCTCATTGCTTAGACAAAGAGAATGTTTCTTCAGCATAAACCTCTGAATCCTAATGATGGTTTGAGAGTGTAAAGATACAGAATGAGGATTACTTATCGAGTAAGATTATACAGAAGTGGCAAGAACCTGCTGCTCAACAAACCAAAATACAAGATCTATCCATATTCCTGATATCTGGGAATCAATCCATCCATTATCCAACCCACTATATCCTAACTACAGGGTCACGGGGGTCTGCTGGAGCCAATCCCAGCCAACACAGGGTGCAAGGCAGGAAACAAACCCCAGGCAGGGCGCTGGCCCACCACAGGGCAGACACACACACACACACACACCCCAAGCACACACTAGGGACAATTTAGAATCATCAATGCACCTAACCTGCATGTCTTTGGACTGTGGGAGGAAACTGGAGTACCCGGAGGAAACCCATGCAGACACGGGGAGAACATGCAAACTCCACCCAATAGTGAAGTGAACCCAATATCTGGGAATGCTGTTAATATTTGTAAAAGAATACGTTAATTACCAAGAATGCAACAACATGTTTTCTCCTAGGTTATCAAAATCCTATGTTGTTCTTCAATAATCAACATTAAATTTTAGTGGTGGCCAGCTCCAATACCACAGTGGCTACAGCTTTTCATTCTAATCATTTTCTTAATAAGCAACTAGTTTCTGCAACTTCATTTAATTTATTTGCTATTGAAGACTCAGACTTTTTAATCATGGCGGAGCAACATCGGTCCGGGAGGGTAAAAAGACACATACCCAACTGTGACACTGGCATTTATAGAGTACAGTATGCTACCGAACTGAGTCATTATAACATGGATTTGTTTATAGAAAACTAGTACTTAATAACTGGTCTGGAGACTTATTTGAAATAAGATTACCTTAATGTAAACCTTGTCATTGGTATGGAGAGCTCAGATAAAGAATGGTTTCAATTAAGCTTAAATAAATTAAAACAATGCTTTCATCCATATATTTTTGTCAAATGCACTAACTCCATTTCATAGTAGCAAGAGTTAGAGCCTAATCTATACGTATAAAACATAAGAAATTTGACAAACAAGGGGAGACCATTTAGTCTATCAAGCTGATTTGTTTAAATAACAGCTCAGCTTTTCAAGTATCTCATGTAGATTTTTCTTAAAGGTGTCAATGTTTCTGCTTGAGCTACTGTACATATCTTGGTATTAGCACATAAGTGGCATTGTGAGAATTGGAATGATTGCAGAGTGAGGTAAGGAATTTTGAAAACTGAACTGCTACTAAAGAACCTCTGCAGTGATTTTGAATTTTTCTGGAAGAATCATTGCCAATCATATATTTGTCTCCACTTTATATGTCAGTTCCAAAGAATTTACTTTTGTAATTCTTGCATATAAAGTTCCTTTGGAACATTCCTGTCTGCACTCGCCTAGATATGAATGGAGATTGCAGTTTTCCATAGAGGGTTTTCTGCATTTGCACTACCCTGAATTCATACATTTTCAAAACCAATTAACCTGAATTAGTATAGTGGGCAGTATTAAGCACACACTGGGAATCAACTCTGAACAGGATGTCAGTTTCTTTATAAAATCAATAAGGATATAACCCTTCAGAGTCCTGATTAAACATCCGATTTGTACTATGCTGTGTGTAAACAGGAGTGTGCCAAGTTTTCTAGTAAATTTGGTTAAAGTCCTGTGTTGGGCATAGCTAATCCCACTTTCATTTTAGCACACAAGTCCCTCTTATTACGAACATGTGGCCCAATGTAATTTACCCCATTGAAATGCCAGCTAAAAATCATAGTTAGTCCCATCCTTTGCTGCAAATGAAGTTTCCCATGTGTGCCAAAGAATCTGACTAGTAAACCCACAATGAGTCGCAAAAGTCTTCTTCAATTAAAATGTAGATGAGCTCTCTTTCAAATTGCAGAGCAGATTTGATATCACAAACTGCTGAAAATGTTCTCTGCTCCTGTACTTACCATTGAGCTATGCAAGTAAGTAGGTGACTAAGAAGCTACAAACTGGCTGCCAACTTCAGGCTTCTCTAGGGTGCCAGTGAATGAATTTGAATTTAATATGGCAGTCTGCTTGTCTCAAAGATGTGAAAATGAAAGCAGCCCAGAGCAATGTACAGTATTCTACCCTGCAATGCCAGTTAAATATACAAGTTTGCTCCATGCTGTGCCACAGATGCAGGAAAAGTGTACCAGTCTTGAGTAAACCTCTTATTTATATTACAAAATTTTAAACCTGACAAATATGGCTTGAAACTGCATGAATGCAGCCATATCCACTCTACTAGTCTAGGTAAAATCATTGATAAAGATATTGGTAGAGCGACTATACTACTCTGGCATAAATATAACTACTGATAACTTGTTTACAAGTGCCAAACTTGCAGGTAATTTGCTGCTGGAAAAAATCACACAATTTTTAGCAGGAATTTCTTCCATGCCAAATTAGATTTCCAGGGTTTTTTTTACCAGAAGATGGTCATGGTGTTTTATGAGCTAAAAGAAAAGAAAGGAACTTGTTCTGCTGTCGACTATGTATGACAAGAAGGAGACTGATATATCTGTAAAACCTATTATGATCATTGACAATAATAAGACAAAAGTTGCAGTGGACCATATAGGCAAATTGTGCTACAGTTGCAGTATTAAAAAAAGAACAAAGCATTGGACTTTGGCATATTTTCTTAACTGCCTAAACCTCACAGGTATAAATGCACTCAATATTTCCATGGCAAATATTCCAGACTGTCGGGCTTCACAGACACACCAACAACACATTTCCCTGGAGAATCTAGACCATCAACTACTGAGACCTTGGCTGAAAAGAATTCTGGCTCCTATGCTTCCAAGGGCAACTCTGAATGCAGTGAAGGTCTGTGGTGTAGTAATGCAGACACCTGTCAAAACAGCTCAACCAGCCAAAAAGCGCAGAAGATGTTACTTATGCCCATCATTGCTTGACTGTAACAGTGGATTTATGCAGTGTGTGCCAAGAACCATATTGCAATGACCATAAAAAATGTCAATGTGATTTGTAATTATTGTTTTGGAAACACTATCAATCTTCAATTAGTTATTTATACTCTATATGTAAATACCAGTTATTTCTGTTGTTATTATAAATAATATTATTAAATATTCATAACAAGTTACAAATATTCAGAAAGTGGTTAGAATGTTCATGGAAGAAAAGTTCAATAAATGTTTGCAGTGTCATGGCCATTTGTGGCTTGATTTTTTCTATTTATATGCCAGGTCTAAAAGACCCAGATATGCAATATTGTTTGTTGAGCATCCTGTGCACGCACAGAATTAAATGAAGGGAAAAGAAGTCAATTAATAGCTGAAAGTTTTCACTGATTAAGAAACTGACATGAAGGAAAACGTGTAGCCACTGTAAGTCCTCCAGGATCAGAGCTGAACACCCATGTTCCATATTGAATTGTATATTGCCTTATATACTGTATCTCTGGTTTGTAAAACACATTGTGCTAAGCCTTACTAAGGAGCTGACTTCAGTGTACTGTGGGAAACAAGACTATACTATATATATAGTTCCTCAGTTGATTTGATCAGGGGCTGTTTACCATGTTTAATTTAATTTAAACTTAATTTTGATTTAATACCATGTTTAAAAAATCAACAAACCCTGAAAAGAACACCCAAAACAGTGTACATGTGCAAAACACTCACAAAATAATATGCACACTTATGTATGCCAGGCCAGTTTAGAGTCCTCAATCGACGTAACAAGTGTGTTTAAGATGTGGAAGGAAGAACAGAGTGTCTGGAGATAAAACCTATGCAAACATAAGAAGAGGGTACAGAGTTTACAAAGACAGTGAGCAGACACTGAATTTAAACCCAGGATTTTATGTTTATATCCACATCTAAATATAATAAGTAACAACTCAAAGACCAATCTGTTATAATGTTACAATGACTGTAAGGTCAAGTATCATAATCTGGCTTTTGTTTTTACTTTTTTTTTTCAGCTATTCCGTGGTCTCCAGAAATACTTTTAAAGTCATTTTGAAGCTTTTGGAAACCTACAAATCTAGTGGTAACTCTTTAATTTCATGAATCACATTCTTCCCTGATTCCATTTCATTTTTCTAATGGCACTGCCATTTCGAGACCTTTAATGACTGGATATTATGTCATTACTAGCCAGCACAACTAGGAGTGTGCAACATGAGAGAACATTACCATGTTAGTATAAAGGTCAGAGTCGTATTTTAAAAGTCTTTGTTCTCAAATTTGTTGTGTCATTTGACTACAATTTACATTGCTCATTTTTATCTTGCTACAATCAATTCGTTGATTGTAATTTCACTAAAATCTGTTTTCAACAGATGCACTCAGCACAATGAGATCATGCATGGTTACACAGCTTGTGACATTTTGTTTAATATTGTACATTTTTAAATTTAGGGTTTTCTACTATTTCTAACTAAATGGCCTCCGCCATTGACTTGTGAGAAGAAGTGTGAGAACAGCCCAGAGTTGTCAAAAAATGAGTTTGAAAACGAACAAGAAGAACAGGAGTGAGAGGAAAATTGGGATGACATTTTCCATTTGGATCTCCGACAGTTTCTGCTGCAAGCTCAGGCATGTGCACCAAAAATCTGGAATATTTTAACAATAGAGATATGCCAGATTAACAATGTGGATCATTTTAAGAAATTCCTAAAATCTCACTTTTTTAAATTTTGAATTTTTTTGTAACCAGTTTAGTTCTGTTCTTAAGATGTGCATGGAATTATCATTCTCGTTAGTGAATATGCAATCATTATTATTCTTTACTTTCCTCTGTTTCCTTATCCAGTTTTTGTTGGTGATGTTCTACACCACCACTAACTGATCAAAATCCTGTGCAGACACCTGTGATGTCCCAATGAAAGAGGATACCCCAGCTTGTCATAAGGGGCTGGGCGATCTTTTGTCCTAAAACCCCAGCAGATTTTATTTTTTTCTTAAACTTAACTGGAGTTTTTTTTTTTTGTTTTCACCCTGGCCAACTGATCTAATCATTGGACTGTCACTGATATTGAAACTTAAAAAAATGTATAATTTAAGGACTCTATTTCTTTTAATTATATGTCTTTCTTATGTAAGTGTACATTATTTACTTATCTTTTTATCTAAATGTATTATTTTTTTTTTGCATGTAACTACTTTGACATGTTGTAAAGCACTTTGAGCTAAATGAAATTGTACTAAAGAAATAAAGGTTGTTGTTGTTGTCCACTGTAGAAGTTGATATTAGTTGTCTCCCAGATGAAAGCACCTTGCCTCAGGCAGCATTATTTAATGTGCCAGATATGGTAACATCCAAAACCTGCAAACAGTTTCTCTTGCTTTCACTGCATAACAAACTATTTGAGAAACTGCAGCTGTGATCCTTGCAACAACAGTCTAGCATTCATGGCCATTAACAGCTGAATAACAGGCGCTCTCAACATCCTGCAAATTATTAGTGCCTTTGTCACAAAGCACAAGAACAAAAACATGTGTCTTCTGTAAAATGATAAGGGATTGTATTCTTTGTCATATTGTACTTTGGTCTGTTTCATAATGAATGTGTCTTATTTGTGCATGCTGCGGTTGCTTAATATAAAAAAGACTAACTACTTAAGTGACTCGGCTTTTTCTCATATGGTATAGTTCATATTATGATTTGGCATTGCACAGAGGGGACAAAATCACTTGCTTTGCTCCTATTTTTTATTGTCACCACCTGCTGCAAAAAAAGGTGAGGGACTCATTAATTTTGTATATAGAGCCATTCTGAGCATGCCAAAAACACTCATAGGGCACCAAACATTAGCTCTGTGTTGTTATTCCTTACACTGCAAAGCCAGCTACCCACTGAATGAGAAAGTATCCTCATAACACTGGCAGTAAGAAGTCTTTACAGCCACCTGTGCCCCTGAAAGATTTTAATTCAAGAACTGCTTTTAGTGTGTGCTTCCCTACCACACGCTGCAGAGGCACTATGTTTGTGGAGTAATGGTGGAATTTGTCCCTTTCACTGGAAGACAAACCTCCATGACTTTACAACCAAAGACAGAATAGGTAAGTTTGTCAAAGACTTCAGCGATTCAACCAAAAGAAATTAAAATGGGCTGCATTTGATCATTAAAAACTTCAGTTCAAATGTGCATTTTATTATTTGTACACCACATTTCCTTGCCCATAAAATATATACCACCTCCTCCTCTTTTACCTGACAAATCAGTCTAGTCCATAAGGCAGACAAATACACATCAAGCTGCATAAGAGCATCCTTTGTCTTCCCTAGATAGATAGATAGATAGATAGATAGATAGATAGATAGATAGATAGATAGATAGATACTTTATTATTCCCAAGGGGAAATTCACATACTCCAGCAGCAGCATACTGATAAAAAACAATATTAAATTAAAGAGTGATAAAAATGCAGGTAAAAACAGACAATAACTTTGTATAATGTTAACGTTTACCCCCCGGAGTGGAATTGAAGAGTCGCATAGTGTGGGGGAGGAATGACCTCCTCAGTCTGTCTGTGGAGCAGGACAGTAACAGCAGCCTGTCGCTGAAGCTGCTTCTGTGTCTGGAGATGATACTGTACAGTTGATGCAGTGGATTCTCCATGATTGACAGACGCCTGCCTTCCTCACAAGTTTGTCCAGGCGTGAGGCTTTATGCTGCCTTCCCAGCACACCACCGCGTAGAAGAGGGCACTCACCACAACCATCTGATAAAACATCTGCAGCATCTCATTGCAGATGTTGAAGGACACCAACCTTCTAAGGAAGTATAGTCGGTTCTGTCCTCTCTTGCACAGATCATCAGTATTGGCAGTCCAGTCCAATTTATCATCCAGCTGCACTCCCAGGTATTTATAGGTCTGTGTCCTCTGCACACAGTCACCTCTGATAATCTGAAAATCCACCACCAGCTCCTTGGGTTTGCTGGTGTTTAGTATTGGTGGTTTGAGGTGCACCATATAACAAAGTCCTTGATTAGGTTCCTATACTCCTCCTCCTGCCCACTCCTGATGCAGCCCACGATAGCAGTGTCGTCAGCGAACTTTTCCACGTGGCAGGACTCCGAGTTGTATTGGAAGTCTGATGTATATAGGCTGAACAGGACCGGAGAAAGTACAGTCCCCTGCGGCGCTCCTGTGTTGCTGACTACAATGTCAGATCTGCAGTTCCCGAGACGCACATACTTAGGTCTGTCTGTAAAATAGTCCACAATCCATGCCACCAGATGAATCTACTCCCATCTCTATCAGCTTGACCCTAAGGAGCAGAGGTTGGATGGTGTTGAAGGCGCTAGAGAAGTCCAGAAACACAATTCTTACTGTACCACTGCCTCTGTCCAAGTTATAGGTTTAATAAGGTTTCTTATCGTAGGAGTTATTTTTAGAAGGTAACATGATATTTTCTGGAGGTTTTTTTTTCTGTCCTCCCCGGTCATCTTTAGAGATTTGAAAACTGATTCTATAAATAAGAAACCTACTTCTCTACTAATTATCTATATATCTTATGTTAATAGTGAATAATTTATTTTTGTATGTTATTTATTCATTATTATTCATATTTAATTTGTTTTTCTTTTGCTAGTAATGATTTCTTTAGCGTGTTGTAAAAGCACTTTGAGCTACATCTTGTATATGAAAATATTCTATTGAAATAAATTTTGTTTATTATAAATAAATAAATATTTATTAGTCAATGTTTTGAATACAAACTGAAAATTTTAAAAACCTGAGCGAGACACACTGTCAGTCCCAATAGCAATGTGAGCTAATTTGTTCAGACTTAACCATCCTACAGTCCCGGCCAAAAAGAAAGACAACCAGTAACAGAATGAAAATAAAAATAAGTAATATATTAAATAAATGTTACTAAACAAAACACAGATATATTTAAATAAATAAACATTAAAAAATGAACATTTATAAATAGACTATAAGGGACCATACTGTAAGTACTGCACAAAACAAACTATATTCCCAGCAAA
Source organism: Polypterus senegalus (assembly GCF_016835505.1). Taxonomy (NCBI): domain Eukaryota; kingdom Metazoa; phylum Chordata; class Cladistia; order Polypteriformes; family Polypteridae; genus Polypterus; species Polypterus senegalus. The sequence continues at coordinate 92,620,379 of NC_053157.1, forward strand.
TTCACATCAGTTGTACACATATAAAATGAACGAAACACAAAGCCAATGCAAAAAAAAACAAAGTCCAATGTTTAATCAAAGAAGTAGTTTTGATTAGAGTGAAATGTTGGCAGGAAACTGTCTGTAACTGGAATGGTTGGAACTGAATGAAAAAATAAATAACAGCTGGCACAATCCCCAAGAAATACAATCAAAATGATCTCACCATTTGTTTTGTGATAATGCAGAAAGCCATAGTAGCACTACCTGAAATAACATTTCAGGCAGACACTTTTACTGATTGCTTAAGTGATATAATAAAACAAGAAGGATGAACAAAGGTAAATTCCTGGGCAATGGATGGCTGACATCTAGATGCTGTTGAAACTGGCAACTGCAGCAAACTGTTGATGTGCAGGTAGATAGAAAAAAAAAATGTGTATCATCTCTTGAGGGAAAAGAGGTACAAGTAAAGACTGTCAATATCAATGTGAATTTATTTATAAAGCATATTTAAAACATCAGTAATGCAGTAGCCAAAGTACTTTACAATGACATATACAATAAACAACAATAAAATATATAGAATAAAATACAATAAAACACAATACAAACCTGCAGTAAATTGAAACAAAACAAATGATTAAGAGGAATGAATCATCAGTACCACTGAAGGTCATGGAAAGCTAGAGAAAAGAAATGCATCTTCAACCTAGTTTTAAACTGTTCAATTGAGGGTGACACCTTAATGTAATTGGTTAAAGAATTCTGCAGACGAGGTGCAGCAGCTGCAAAAGCCCTGTTCCCTTATTTTTAATCTTAGTACGAGGGACAACAAGAGACAACTGACCGGTAGATCTAAGTGTGTATAACACACAATTCAGATAAACAGGTGGGAGCAAACCTGTGTATTGATTTAAAAAGCAGTAGCAAAATTTTAAAATCAGTTCTGAAACTAACAGGCAGCCAGTATAAAAAGACTAAAATTGGAGATACAGAATTAAACATTCGTGCCCTGACCAAAAAATGAGCAGCAGCATTCTGGACCAACTGCAACCTGCCTATCAGAGACTTGCTGATCCAAGAATACAATGAGTTGCAGTAATCAAGCTAAGAAAAGATAAAAGGATGAATAACTTTCTCAAGATCCCTAGGAGCATAACCTTGGCTAAAAGACAAAATTGGAAAAAGCAGCTCTTGACCATAGAATTTATTTGAGAGATTAATATCAAAAGTAAGCCAAAGATTCCAAAAATGAGGTTTGCAAAAGTCTGCTAAAGAGCCAAGGAGTTCAAAACTAATTTGAGGTTTAGTAGGAAGACCAGCTATCAGCACTTCCATTTTATTTTGATTAAGATCAAGAAAATTGTCAGCCACTGTAGAATTACACACATGATTATAGATCTGTGAGTCATAAGCATAATAAAGAAAAGAAACATTAAACTTCCAAAAATAGCTACTATAGGAAAAAGATAAATTGAAAATAAAATAGGACCCAGAATGGATCCCTGGGGAACACTAGATTTAACAGGAGCAGTAGATGAAAAAGAGGAATTGAAACTCACTGAAAATTGTCTTTCAGTAAGATATGACCTGAACCAGTTAAGAGCAACCCCTTTAAGCCCCACAAGATGCCCAAGTCACAAGAGCAAGATTACATTGTCAATAATGTCCAAAGCTGCAGAAAGGCCTGGGAGTAGAATGACTGCTGACCCACCTGAGTTAATAATAAGAGAGATGTCATTAAATACATTCAGGAGTACTGTCTCAACACCATGATAATGCCTAAAGTCAGATTGGTAGAACTCAAATAAATTATTGGAGTTAAGAAGATCAACCAATCTATACTAATAAAAGGCAAAGCCCTCACTCACTCACTCACTCACTCACTGACTCATCACTAATTCTCCAACTTCCCGTGTGGGTGGAAGGCTGAAATTTGGCAGGTTCATTCCTTACAGCTTCCTTACAAAAGTTCTATGCGTAATGGTCATAACTGGAAGCAGTTTTTCTCCATTTACTGTAATGGAGATGAGCTTCAACGCCGTGGGGGCGGAGTTTCGTGTGACATCATCACGCCTCCCACGTAATCACGCAGTACATAGAAAACCAGGAAGACCTCAAAAAAGCGCTGAAGAAAACATGCATTATATAATTGAGAAGGCAGCGAAACAATAAGAAGCGAGCGAGTGACATATACAACCATATTCATGAGTTCTGCTACTGAAACAAAGCACGATGTAAACCTACACTTTAAATTAAGTTCATAGACAGGCTGCGCTGGCGTTTGTAATTTAGTGCCTGCCCATATAAGGCCGTCCGTCAGCGGCAATCCAATAGCAAACTGCCACGGGTAAATATTCACGGGTGAAGGACTGTGCTTATGGAGAGGAAGATGAGATGGTCAGGGTGGTGTTTGACACAAACTCAGCGAAACTGCGAGAGAAAGTTTTAAGTGCCAGGACTAAGGTAACATTAAATACAGCCATGGACATAGCACGAGATGGCACCAGCACAGCTGGGAACCTTCAATGCATGTACACCGAGTGGCTCACGTGAACTGACGCAGTGCACAGATAAAAAGCAACAGTTCCAAAGAGCGCTGAACAAAACCGAATTACACAATTGAAAAGGCAGCAAAAATATGAAGCGTCTGATACATACAAGCATATTCATAAATCCAACTACTGCCGAAACAAAGCACACGTTGGAAAAAGTCAATGTCCCGCTAAAGGAAGACAGTGTAAAAAACCCGTGCATGCAGTGTGTCAGGTCTCAGATAAAGCAGAAGACGAGCTGTTTATTGATGCAGTAAGAAACGAATCGATGAATGAAACCTGTCATCTTTACAACGATTGACAAACACGGAATGTAACTTGAACACAACACATCCTACAAATACGAACCTGATTGAAAGAAATAATGATAATCAAATCCTTGATGACAGCAACACTCAGTAACACTCACAAAACAAATACTGTATATTGACAGTCATGTTACGTTATTTTTAAAATGTTCCCTTTTCTTTTCTAGCTTTTTAACACACTACTTCTCCGCTGCGATCGCTGGTATATATATATATATATATATATATATATCCCGATCTACATACTCGAATAATGGATACTTTATTCGCCATCAATGATTGTTTTGGTAAAGCCATACTCAGTGTATTCATTAGATGAGCGGTAAAAAGTAAGAGCGAGGGAGGATGACTTATTGAGGCATGCAGGCTGTAGTCGCGTCAACTCTATCTGAATTGCGCGATCACATTTGAAAAATATATCTTTTCAAGTTCTATTTAGTCCATATGTGTCAAACTCAAGGGGCGGGCCACATCCGCCCGCGTGTAATTATATCCGCCCGAGATCATTTTATATACTGTATTATTGTTATTAATGGCCAGGGTATATGAAGCGCTGGTAACACAATAAACTACAGATCCCATAATGCAGCGCTTCAGCTGCCTTGCCGAACACTTACCTCGTTAATCAAGTGTAGCTTATGATGCTGCAAGTTATTGCGAAGCTAGCTCACACGATGCTGAAGAGAAAAGTTGATTCTGAAAATAGAGCCTTTAAAAACCGATGGGAGGCTGAGTATATGTTTACTGAACCTGTGTGTCTCATTTGTGGAGCTAATGTGGCTGTAATTACAGAATTTAATCTAAGACGGCACTATGAGACAAAACATCAGGGTAACCTGAATGCAATGCAGAAGATACAGAAAGCAGAAGAATTAAATAAGAATCTGACACTTCAGCGGACGTTTTACCCGTGCACAATCACAAAGTGATTTCAAGTGAAGCTGCTTTTATGGGAGACACAAATGCACCAGTGCAACGCCCCACTTTCCCTGTTGCCAAGTAATGTTAAACCAAGTCGTCACTACGGTGTTCCCAAATACGCACTTTGCTGATAAACTGAGCGCACTGAGTTTGCACGGCGCTTTGGTGACTTTGAAGAACAAAAAAAGTCTGTCTACATGCGGCTCGAACCTTGTGCATGTTTGGTAGCACATATCTGTGTGAGAAGCTCTTCTCAGTGATAAAGACTAACAAAACAGCACACAGGAGTCGCCTCACTGATGAGCACCTGCAATCCATCCTGAGAATCTCCACAACACAGAACCTCACAGCAAACAGAAACGAACTTGTTGCCAAAAAGATGCCAGGCGTCCAGCTCTAAAATGACATATGAGCAAAGACAACTGAATGATTTGATTTGTTATTGCTGAAAGGAACACATTTTATTTATATTTCTAGGTTTTGTTATGCAGCATGTTCATATTTGAATTTGTATAATTTTGACAGGATATATTTTTATGGAGAGCAAAATCTTTTGGAATATTTAAAATCTAAGTTTATTTTTTATATAAAATTACATAAGAGTAAAGAAATTTGAATGTTTGTTCTTTAACGTTTACTTTATTTCTAACTTGTATAATTTAGACAGGATATATTTTTATGGAGAGCAAAATATTATAAGTTGTTTAAGGTTTGAGTTGATTTATTCACGAATAATATTCCTGTCTGTTTTTACCATTCCTACCAAAGATATTTCTGTCGACTAAATAAAAATTCCTTCTATTTAAAATTTAAATAAAACTTGAACAAATACGATAGTTCATAATATCCACGCAGACTTGCACGTAAGAACGGGAGTTATCCGTTTTAACAAGCAGCGTATTGCACTGATACGAAATAGCTGTGTGTGTATATATGTAGATATGTATGTATATGTATATATATATGTATTTGTGTGTATATATGTGTGTATATATGTATATATATATATATATGTATGTATATATGTGTGTGTGTATATATGTGTATATGTATAGATATGTATATATATATGTTTATGTGTGTGTGTGTGTATAAATATATATATATATATATATATATATATATGACAGCAACACTCATCACTCACAACAGTGACAAAACAATTACATTGACAATCATGTTACGTTATTTTCAAAATGTTTCCTTTTCTTTTTCATTGCTTCTTTAACACACTACTTCTCCGCTGCGAAGCGCGGGTATTTTGCTAGTTGATTATAAATAATTCTTTCTAATATTTTAGCCAAAAATGGTACTTGAGAAATCAGGCGAAAATTATCTAACACACCAGTATTGAATTCTTACTTTTTAATACAAGGTTGCAACACCGCTTGTTTAAAAAATGAAGGCATGACCCCCTCACTAATAGAACCATTTATAAAAGCCAACAATTCTGGACCAAAGATATTAAAAGCTTCTAGTAAGAGGAGTGGTGGAACAACATCAAGAGGACAAAAAGTATGTCTAAGTGTGCCAATAGTACCTTTTCTTAGCTGTAAAAGTGAAACATCATCAAAGAATTCCAAAACAATGCCATGATTAACAACAGGAAGTAAATAACCCATTGGAACAATACCAGAGCAGATAGTATTGATTTTGCTGCCAAAGAATGAAATAAACTCACATGAATGAACAGTATTATATAACTCCATCTCTAAATGGGGGTAAATAGCCACATTAATTGCATTAAATAAGACCTTGGGTTTCTTAGAATTAAAGGACACCAAATTTGAGAAATAATCATGTTAAATAGTCAAGTCTCATCACCAGAAAGGGTAAGTGTTTTGTATTGCTATTGTCCCATTCCATCTTCTGTTAACTGGAAACAATTTTTACATATACATATATGCATATTCATATTCATGCTAGAAATGATGTTTAAACACTGAACACTAACAATTTTATATTTAGGTAGCCCTGCTACAAAGCTTATCTTAACACTTCTACTAATATTTATTAAATAGAAGGAAAACTGTACTAACTGACTCAAAAATTTCAGGTGACACAAATTTGGACCTACTCTTAGGAGTAGGAGTAATAGCATTTTATCAATTTTTGCTAATATAGGAAACTACTCATACATTCACCAGGATTTAGTAGAGCTCATGAGTTATCCTAACTCACTAGGTACTACCAGAAGATAGCAATTAGACATAGATCGGCATGCACATCCTGGGGAAGGTGAAATGTATTAGAAATGCTGGACATTGATGAACTTGCAAAACGATACCAATTTGACAGAGATAAAATAATATTCACAAGAAATTACAGTATGTATGTTACATGATCACTCTATATGAGATAATGTGAAAGCATGCAGCATTCATTCAAAAAAAGATCATCATCCTAAGTGTGGATGAGCACACTCAGTTGAATCACAAACGATATCACAGTATTCAACTCACAGGTGGTCATGGATGCAAACTGTATTGCAGTAGCCAGCATACTACCTGAAGATAAGCAGGGTTGCATGGGTGATTAACAGCGAATTGTCACACAGGTACATTTGCAAAATTCTCATTACACTTTACAAGCCTGGAATGGTTCAAGAAGACAGGTTGAGACTCCTGGGGCCTAAGCTGACATTCCCAGAAAATATGGGGGGGTCACAGTGGAACAGAGTCAAGAACAATGTAAGAGAAAATTCAACTTCAGAAACAGTCCCATGGGTTGTTTCAGTGTCTCTGTTACTTCATGAGGGATTTCCTGTGGCCATAATGGCAAGAAGGTGATTCTTTTCAAAGTATGGTGAAGGATAAATATGTGTGTTTGTTATTAGACATAACTCTTATTCTCTGTGTTTGTCTTGGTCTTTCTATCTCCGTGCTCATTATAGTATTATTCTTGATGTTGATGCAAACTGGCAACAATTATGTTTGGCTTAGAGCAGGGGTCGGCAACCTTTCAGCAGTGTCATGCCGACCCTCTGTTACAATGTTATTCTGCGTGCCAACATAATTCTACCAATTTTGTTATATATGGTATCAGAATTGGTCTGGTTATAATGGGCTTCTAAAGTATATACTTTTGAAGCCTATTATAACAAGATCTTATATTATTGCTCATTCAACATTTTAAAATACATAGGGTCATATGTGAAAAGAGTGTTTTTTCAAATGTTTTTATAACTACATTCGGTGGCTTTATTTTTGGTTCCAATTATTTGACTAAAATAAGTAGTTTGTTTCTTAAAGCCAGAAACAGCCCTTTTTATAGCTTCACTTTTCTCATCAGAGTTTTTAAACGTGGACTGATATTTAGTTTGATAACGTCCTACTTGACATACGACACACAACACTTTCACAGCATAATCCTTTTGTTGTACAGATCCATATTCATTCATTCAAGAGTCTTGAAAAGAGCATACATCAAGTTTTTTTATGAGTCATTTTAGGGCAGTATATTACTTAATAATAACAAGGTTTGTTTTAACGTTCCACAGCCTACACTGAACACATGCTTTCCCTTTACATGTGAGCCACATGCATAAATTGTAGGTGGGGACGCGGAGCATGAAAGCATGCACTGTAATTAAAATATAATAAGAAGAGGTTGGTTTTAATGTTCCAGGGCCAGCACTGAATACATGGTTTCCGTTTACATGTGAGTGGCACAAGCAAAATATAGGTGAGGGCACGAATGTGTGGGCTGTAATTAAAATGTATTTTTTTACTATATTTCAATTCAATCAGAGTACCACTGAAAATCGTTCCACGTGCCAAGAATTCCGTAGGTTGCCGACCCCTGGCTTAGAGCAATATTCTACCTAATTATGTTTTCCTTCTTCTTGTTTTTTGAATTGATTGTTGTTATACTTATTCTTTGTCATGAAGTCTTAACGTTAGTATCACATAAATGCAAAGTGTCATCATGATTTCCAAAGAAACTACAAAGAAACATCATGATGCCATTCATTCTCAAACATGTACCCCTGCTCCAAACTGCGAGTAAGAGTAGGACAGTTCCTAAATGATTCTCATGTTCTGCTCTGAGGTAGGACAAATTCTTATCTAATCAGACTTTTAGTGCAATTACTTGAAGTAATTCTGGGATGCTTGATAAATATAGGCATTGATCTTTCAAAAATGAAAAACAGTAAGTTTTTCTGTATACTTGTCTTGTAAAGTAGGATTTTAATGCTGTGATTTTATGAGAGATTGAGAGATTATGTTGAAAGTGGTGGTGAGGGTAGGACAACATACACAATGCTTTGCAAACATATTCAGACCTTTGATCAGTTGTCAAATTTTATTGAACAAAATAATCCACAGTTTGGTATTGTTTTCTGTGATATTTTCATTTTGGAGTAGAGAAACATAAAATAATTTTTTTAATGTGATTCTGTGATATGCTGAAAAAATCCTAAAGAACAATGTTAAGAGTACTCTTTGCATAGCTAATGAATCTTTGTGTTTATAAAGTGCTGTTTTTATTTGTTTAAAGTAGTGTCAGTTGTATAGGCCCCTTGACTATGGCTGATGAGCTCATAACATGAGAGAAATCTCCATGCTCAACCACTTCCTAAGACACTTAAAACGTCTGTGTACACAATACTTCCTTATTTTTCTCCAAATAACAAAGTGTATAAACTGCTAATCTACCTTCCTCTACCAAATAATGTTTTCATATATTATCTTACAGCTCGTGGACATTTTTGAAGCTTAGTTGTTTAGTTTGACGTTGTGATGTGAAATACTTAACTTTGTTCAGTTTCTCACAAAAGGCGACAGTGTTTAGTGCCACTTCTGTACAGCTCCAGATAACTGGGTTTTGATGCTCGTCCTGTGTGGAGTCTTCACTTTTCTATCAGGTACTGCTGATATCAAAACAGAAATGTGCACATCTTCAACGTCATTATACGTGAAGACAGATCACATTAGGAAAGAGGTTAGGAGGTGTAGCCTTGTTAAATTTACTATAAATAGGTTAAGCTTTAGAGTTTTAAAAGAACATATATATTTATTTGGCTTAGAAGTGGGTTTAATGCAATGCTGCAAATTGCTAAAATTTAAAAAAAATGTATTAGTCTGCTGTCCTTGCCATATTTTTTTTTTAAAAAAAGAAAAAATTCCACAGCACATTCTTCACTGCACATATTCACTTACGACCTGCGTGCTCTGTTGATGGTGTAGTCACAGGTTTTTACTGTACCTGAAAGTAATTAGCTTTGCTGGAAAAACTGTGAAAAAAGTAATTAAGAAGGTGCCTTAAGCATCATTAGATTTGTGAAGTGATTATTTTTTGTCATTAAATTTTAAAAATAGACTGGAATTTCTACATTCAAAGTGCATTTTTGACAAATTACAAAAAGTGTCTGCACAGGTTTAACTTAAATAAATTAAATAAACTAGTTTTTATAACGGTAACATGTTTAACATCCTAAAGTATTTGAATTTAGCAAGTAAAAAAAGAAGTTTTTTAAAATATAAAGTGCTTTATTGTTTCTTCATTTTCAAAACATTTCCAGTACAGTAGTCACCCAAATAAATTATTTTCAAAATTAGTTATCTGTTCAGTAAGTGTTGATTTGCTTGTGAAAAAGGGTACAGTATATGACATTAGAATAAACACAAATAAACGTTAATACAGTATAGCCAAAAAATGTAAAGGAATGTTAGTAGCATTTTTTAGAGTATGTTTTTCAAAGAAACAATTCACCTTGTTACACTGCTTTATAATATCAAGTAGGCCTGTTGAGTCCAAGTTAGCCTGGGGCTATGTGGTGCTGATGGTCTAATGATGGTAGTGTTTCACTCTTAATTGTGGTTGCAATGTGTTTGGGGTTGTTATCATGTTGAAAGGCAAAGTTTTCATATATATTCAAATAAGGAGTTTTTCTTAAGGCACAGCATGATAAATTAAAATCTGTTTTTCTAAGCAGTCATCATTCCATTGAGTTTGACCAAATCCGTCGCATCACTGGCTGAAATGTACCACAAGACCATGACAGAACTTCAACTATTCTTCACAAAATGCTCCAGACAGACAGGTGCTTCTCACCCAATTTTCTGACTTACTGGTATCTTTGTGAACCACAAATTTATATATTATATATTATATTTATATATTAAATTAATATAGCAGACTATACTTTCTGAGAAGGTTGGCATCCTTCAACATCTGCAGTAAGATGCTGCAGATGTTCTACCAGACGGTTATGGCAAGTGCCCTCTTCTACGCGGTGGTGTGCTGGGGTGGCAGCATAAAGATGAAGGACGCCTCACGCCTGGACAAACTTGTTAAGAAGGCAGGCTCCATTGTAGGATTAAAGTTGGACAGTTTAACATCTGTGGCAGAGCGACGGGCACTAAGCAAACTCCTGTCAATCATGAATAATCCACTGCATCCACTTAACAGTGTCATCTCCAGGCAGAGGAGTAGCTTCAGTGACAGACTTTTGTCACTGTCCTGCTCCACTGACTGACTGAGGAGATCGTTCCTCCCCCACACTATGCGACTCTTCAATTCCACCCGGGGGAGTAAATGCGAACATTAATTTTATTTTAATTCTTTTCATTTTTATTACTATTTAATTTAATATTGTTTCTTTGTATCAGTATACTGCTGCTGGATTATGTGAATTTCCCCTTGGGATTAATAAAGTATCTATCTATCTATCTATCTTCCTTCTATCTATTTGACAATTGGACTCATCACTTCATAAGACTTTCTGCCATTTATTGTTGTTCAATGCTTTATGTCTTTTCATATACTCTTATTTCTTATGCTTGTTACCTTTCTGCAAGAATGGTTTCTTAGCTCCAACATGTTCCTGCTGAAGCAAATACTTTGCTACCAGATGTCTATGTCAGATACTGAGCAAACACTTCACTGGATGTCCTCCTGTACCTTAACGAAGTTGCTTAAGTCTATCAGTTGCAGAATGCCTTGTAGCTCCTCTCCACTGCATTATCTGTATTTATCTTTCTACAGTGTCTATATAACAGATGTGTTCCCGTGAAGTACAATATAATGCACTAGTATAATTAAATCTTCAAAATTTACTAAAAGAAAAATAACACAAAACCACAAAACTGCTGTGAAGGGGGAACAACAATATTGCCAGTTTAGCAGTCTGTTTGGATTAAGAAATTTAGGATTGCTCTCTATAAACTCCACCATGGTATTTTCATTTATTGTTACACATAGTGAACAAGAAGTAATATTTGGAAAAAAAGAAATCAGAAAAGTCTGGTGTAATACTATCTGAATAGAGTGCTTATTGATAAAGGAAGAAAGAAAGAGCGTTTGTTGATATTGTTAATATTAAACAGGAAAAAATAAAACTGCAAATTCAGTAGTCTACTTAGTCTGCACCAATGGCTTCTTTTTCCAGATCACTGTGCAATGCAGTGCCTTAACAGCTGTATAATACATACAAGACAATTAACAATACAACTCATCATAAGGCTTCTGAGTACAACATTGTGATTGTTAAAATCCCATTAGGAAAGTTAAAGGGCAAAAATTGGGGAAAACTGATGAAAATACATAAGTTTATTAAAAGTTATTTTCTTTTTCTTATCGTGATGGATCTTTTGTTGTCTACTAGCTAAATTATGCAGATTTACTTGTTTGCCCTATTTTTGCCTGTAACGTTGCGCAACATAACACAACCATTTTTCACTGTGTTTTCAAAATGTTTTTTCTTTTTGTAAAAATCTAATTATTTTCTATGGCTGACTTTGTGGAGGTCTGGAGGCATTCAATGCACCACTGATATTGTTAGGCAAAAAACATGTAAATAATAAATGTAAAAAGCTAATACCCTTTGTTGAGACCATGGTGATAAATGAAAAGGCAAATCTGCTGAATAATTCTGTTACAGGTTATTGTTGATGGCTGTCTAGAGGACATAGATATTTAAATGTCTTGTAGAAGATTCATCATCATATAAGATTGTGACAGAGCTGCCTGTTTCCCTGGAAAATGTTTTATTTACCTGGTTTGAATATTTCTGGGGACATTGGTTTATAATCAGCATACAGTGGTATATGCACTTCTTGATTGCTGTTGTGGTGTATGGCCGGCCGTTTACCCCGGCCAATACCTCCAAGCCGCCAGGTGGAGCCCTCCCTGCAGTATGGAGGTTCCCCGAAGACCAGCAGGGCATCATGGACATTTCAGTGGTTATACACAGCCCTGCTGGATGCCATGGGGACCACTAGGAGACGCTGCAGGGAGGAACAATGGCTATTTGCCTTACACCCAGGAAGTACGTCAGAGTCACGTGGACAAAGGGAACGATATGCTTCCTGGGTGAAGAGAAAAGGAGTTTTATCTGACCCTGAAGTGTTCCAGGTCACATGGACAGAGAGGGTTAAACATTTCCGGGTCAAGGACTATAAAAAGGACTACAAAATACCAGAGCGTTGAACTGAGCTGGGTGGAAGGGTCGCAACGCGTCTGGGAGTGGAGGATTGTTTATTATTGTATTTGTGATTGTGATTTATGAGTATAGTGGAGGAGAGGGTGCTTTGTGCACTGTGGCATAAAAATAAAGTCAACTATTGGACTTTTTCCTGGTGTCTGGAGTCTTGGACAGGGGCTCAAGGGAGCGATAGTACCCACTATCTGTCACACTGTCAATACTCTTTATTAACCAATGAAAATGTGTTTACACTATTGATAAGCAAAGGAAATGGTATGTATTATTGCTTAATTCATCGTCATGTTGATCTAGGCAGAAACTGAAAAACTTTTTAAACTTCTGGGCAGTGGTGGTATGGAGAGAGACGGTCCACCAAGAACGCTGTCAATATCACTCACGCAGAGTGTAGGGACTCACAGGTAGATGTGGGTATGTGGCTGACAAGACTCGGACAGTGACACCTACCTCCGGGGAGGAAAATACAGTTTCATCAGAGAGACACCAGTTGTGGGTTCAGCAAGAGAGGGAAGACTCATAAGAACACAGAGTGAAGCTGGCGGACAAGAAGCAAGGCATGCCTAGGTTGTTGTAGCAGCACAAGGAACCCAGAAGTGAAAAAGAACGCTCACTCCATGAGGGACAGATACCAACAGGAATTTGACAAGTTAGCAAGACTTTTGTTGGGAAACAAGCATTTGGAAGAGTGTTTCAGTGGGAAAATTGGAGGATTATTTGTTATGGTAACACAGCACAACTTGGACTTTGCAACACCAAAGGTTATATCCTCCACTGTTATCTTTTAACAGATTTTTAGAGTGTGGACTGTCTGCTCTCTTTTTAGAAGGTTTTCACTCCTGATATTTTTAGACTCATTTCAACTTTTATTTAATTCATGAAGTTTATATTGTCAGGTGCACTACACGTTGCTGTTGTTTCTCTTGAAATTGCTGCTGTGTCTTTCATTATGTTTTTACTCACCATCCAATATGAAGAAACCTGTGTAAATTTCAAATTAAATTTAAATTTCAAGCATTACCAGACTCTTATTAAAAATGGGTGGTGTAGTTGAATATTTTAACTGTTTTTAAGTTAGTGGGATTTTAAGTTAGTATAAGTGGGATCTGTTCACCAATCACAATATAGATAGATAGATAGATAGATAGATAGATAGATAGATAGATAGATAGATAGATAGATAGATAGATAGATAGATAGATAGATAGATAGATACTTCATTAATCCCAAGGGGAAATTCACATACTCCAGCAGCAGCATACTGATAAAAACAATATTAAATTAAAGAGTGATAAAAATGCAGGTAAAAACAGACAATAACTTTGTATAATGTTAACGTTTACCCCCCGGATGGAATTGAAGAGTCGCATAGTGTGGGGGAGGAACGATCTCCTCAATCTGTCAGTGGAGCAGGACAGTGACAACAGTCTGTCGCTGAAGCTGCACCTCTGTCTTGAGATGGTACTGTTCAGTGGATGCAGTGGATTCTCCATAATTGACAGGAGCCTGCTCAGCGCCCGTCACTCTGCCACGGATGTCAAGCTGTCCATATGTGGAAAGTGAAATTTAATGCAAGTAAATGTAAAGTTTTTCCAACAGGTAGTGGAAATGTTAGATTTGAATACTCAGTGGAGGTCAGATTTTGGTATAGGGCATCAAAGTAGTAATAGACATAATAGACTTATTTCCACTCCCAGACAGTGTAAAGAAAAAAATAAAACGGCTAGTAGGATATCAGGTTAAACTGCATGATGTCTTAAATACAAATCAAGGTAGCTTATTCTTATAATATACAACACACTAACAAGGCTTCATTTGGAATATTGCAAGTGGCACTGGTTTCTGTATTACAAAAAATGATTAATCATCATTAGAGAATGTCCAGATAGCAGCAACTAGAGTGAATCCAAGACTATGGGGAATGAGTTATGAGTAGATATTGAAAGATTAAACCCTTTAATTTTGACAATTTGAGATTAAGAGGATACATAAAAGAAGTGTAAATTTTCAAAATTATGTAGGGGATTAGTACAGTGAGTTTCAGCTATTTCTGTTGTGACTGAGTTAAATAGGACAAGTTTAAAGGATTTAATATATGTAGCCATTATGCACAATGTGTTTCGCTGGCAGGACACTGCCATGTTTCATAAGTGTTTGCATATGTCGCAATAAACCCACAGCTCAATTAAAAGCAATTTTGGTATTTTTTCATCTTCTTTTTAAAAAAAACATACGTTTCCATTTTGTCTCTCTTTCATTAGTAAAATATGTGATTTGCATACATATTTGCCGAGGCAAGCTGCACGTCACAGCTGAGTGAATCTGCTTTTATCAAAGATCCCAAATATGTAGTGCCACATACAGTTGGATAGCTGAGTTTCAGACCTTTTCAATGATGTGTAGTTGTCTATGATCTGTCCCATGTCCTGCATGTCAGAGCCATGAGTAAGAAACAGGAAATATATTGCTTATGTGATCTTTACACATTTTTTCACATTATTATTGACAAGCATCTTTGAAACTGAATACGGATTGTTTGGTTAATGTGAAATAAGACTTGAAGTTTGCACTAGGGAAATGTCTTCTTCTTCACAAAAAAAAACCAACATATATTTAAGCACATCCTAGAAATGTTTTAGAATGCTACTGATATAGAGTAAGAAATCGTTGAATCACAGTTTTGACTCTACTGAGAAAGATGCATTTCATGAAAGGCTAGATTCTATGCTTGATTTGTAAGTATTGCTTTGAAGTGTCACAGTGTTCAATTACTATGTCCGGATGGTAGTTTTCTGAGCAGCGCTCTTCCAGTTTCAGATATTCTGCGTAACTGCTCAAAGTTTCACAAGAAGAGCCTTTTGATTGAAAGGCACTTGCCGTATAAACTTTCACGGGAGACCGCTCTTTAATCAAATGACAATGAATCATACTGTGTGTGTCACGCTACAACACTTATTGCAGTTTCACATGGGGAAGCCCTCCTGCAACACACCTCAGTATGTCACTGTTTCATACCACTGACGTCACTGTGTCATGAGCACTAGAGGAAAAAAAATGTTTCAGCTAGTGTGTTTTTCACAATATATCAAACACTCTACCAAAGGGATAGGCAGCACAGTGCAATATTTTTTATTTTATTTCTAATCGGACCACAGAAAACTGGAAACAAAATCAAGAGCAGGTATACTTCAATGGTTGAATCGAAGACATGGATTATGTTAGTGTGATTAGAATAGGTGTTAGAAGAGTTTAAATTTAAAAATTGAGAAATTAATGATACTCTGTGGGGAATAATGGAAGAATGGTTTCAGAAAGTCAGGGGAAAATAACAGCAAAAACAAAATGGAAACTGAAAATCAAAAGCCTATAAGTGACTTATTATCCTTTTCCTAAATAGTCACAAAACATTTGTTTTTATTTATACATTTTAATGAGATTAATAAACTTGAACAGAGAATAGTGAAAGGCCATCTTAAATAGCAACCATATGATGACATCACAGGTTATACCACAGGCACATCATGTGACTAGAAACAGGTGTTTTCATCAATTTGGCTATGGTCATTGAAAATAGTGTCACAGAATTGTGAGGATTAACACACGTTTCAAGAAAGTAATGATAAGACCAAAAAACAAAAAAGGCAATGCCAAATATGCAAAAAAGAATGAATAGATTTTAAACAAAACTGTGTTGAACAAGTATAAACAAAAACAAAATGACAGTTATGTTAAAATGAATTAATCAGCAAAGTGGAAATCTGCTAAAGGGTAAATTTCACAGAAATGTTAAAAGTTGGGTTTTTTTTCACATAGAACTACAGATATGTGGAATAAAATACCACATAGTGTTCTGGTAGAAATTTGGAGACCTTCAAAACTTACCTGGGTGACAGTTTACAAAATCTAACTTGTCAACTTCTATTCATGTATGTTGGGCTTAATGGCATTTCCTTGTTAAAATTGTTATGTTCTAGATGTGACTTAAACTTAAACACATTTTACAGTCTATTTCCTGAAATAAAATCTATCATCAATCTCTTTGTATTCACACTCTCTCATTCAATTACAGCATTGCTAACACTGAATATATTTAATACATATGGTATTTTTGACTGTCATTTTATTGGAACCTTCACAGTGTTAAGCACATGCACTTATCAAATCATTTTCAGTATGTGCAGAGCCACTGCATGTGGGATGATAGCTCTTCTTCACTCCTCTATTTACCATAACATACTGTGTCTCTCAGGGTTCATTGCTGAGACCAATTATTTCTGTCAATATGTGGCCATTAAAAATGGTCACTCAGAAAAATATAATTTTTTATTTGTTTACTAATGACATTAAGTTATATTAAATGGTTCAAGCAAAATATATATTGTCATTGTGTCATACGTTAGCTGCCAGTCAGGTAGAATATATTACTTAATAATCACCTATTTTCATTTGCCCTTTTTATGCTTAGTATCTACTTGTTCTTGCCTGAATCTGTTACATTTTAAACTATATACTTGACCACTACTATTCAATTCAGTGATATTATAGGAGAGTACTCAATTATTTCAGTCCTCAATTAATTGTTACCCACGCACAAAGTTGATATGGTGGACATAGAATCATCTCATATCTCACACACCTAGCTCTATATTTAGTGTATGTGACATTTTTTCTATGTAGACAGTTAAAGCCAAGAAACTGTGGAAGAGGTCATATGCCTTGCTGCAGTTATAAGGGTGAAATAATTTAATTCAGTTCAATATAAATTAAAGCATAGCTGTCTATCGAGATCCCCTAAAGCAAAACAAATAAAAACAGTAAAGGGAAAAAAAAATACCTGCTCCACCTTTATCTGGTGTAGCAAGAGCAAAAGCAGGATGCTTGGGATGCCAGCTGGGAGAAATAAACATATACTTTCAACAAAAAGTAAAAAAGAATGAAATTTCAAACACTCCAAAGTGTGTTCTTTACCAACAATAAATTCTTCAATCAGATGTTTTTATTCAAAATTAGTTTTCTGGTTTGGATTAGTACAGAAGCTGGGTCGCTGTCAATATGCACCACCATCCTCCTGGAGTGGTCTCCTTTTATATGCTGAGAACTGGCCTGGCTGGGCTTTTTTCATCTCAGCACCATCAAGGGGCAGTTTCTCGAAGCCATGAGGGAAGACGGAATCAAGATTATTAGCGACAGCTCCCCCATTATACCTGGGTGGTATTAGATACTTAAGGCGAACCTGAAAGATAACCCTCTGCTGCTCATGTGTGACACTTGATACAGACCTGGCTTTGCAAAGGACTACCAAATTTAGTATGCAACTGGATGATTTCTCTGATTATGTTAAGACAGACAACTGTGTGTAGTATGAGCCGAAGAAGGCAGTCTTTGTATACTGTATTTGCTAACAATGCATGGTGTACAAATACAATAATTACCTATAACTTTTAATAAAATCCCTGAACTCTTTCTTGCCTATAATTCATTGTATTATCATTTACATTTACACTTATTTGCTTTCCAGACATTTTTATTCAAAGTGACTTACAAAAGAAGTCAATATGCAAGGTGTGATCAAAAAAATAAAGTGAATATTTAAATAAAAAAATTACAGTAAAAAACACATTACCATTAATCCCCCTCAGAATACTCCCCTTACCTTCAAACACACTTATCCCATTCTTCTTGCCACTTTCTGAAGAAGTTGTGGAAGTCCTCTTTCATGAGTTTCTTTAGTTGCGCTACTGTGGCTGCCTTGATGTTCTGCACGTCAATCAAGATCCAACATCAAGGTGATGATGATTGTGTTTTTTGACTTTGATGGAATTGTGCAAGCTGAGTTTGTACAATGGAAGACTATGGTGAACTCTGAATATTATAAGGGTTATTAGGGCATTTAAGAAACAATGTGCATAGAAAACGACCTGAGAAATGGGAAAACAATTTCATCCTCCATCATGACTATGTTCCATGTCACACATTGCTTCTGGTATGGAAATTTCTGTCAGATAAAAATATTACAGTGTATCCTCATCCACCTTATTGCACTGGATCCCAGCACAGTGTGACTTCTGGCTCTTCCCCAAAGTCAAAATGACCATGAAAAGTAAACATTTTGAATCAATTCAGGATGTCGAGGCAGCCATGGCAGTTCAACTAAACACACTCATGAAAGAGGACTTCCAGAACTGCTTCAGAAAGTGGGAAGAATGATGGGATATGATTGTTTGAAGCGATAGTAAGCATTTTGAGAGGGATAAATGGCAATGTGTCTTTTACTGTAATTATTTTTTTTAATTTAAACATTCACAGTATTCGTATTTTTTGATCACACCTTGTAATTAAATAAAAATCACTCAAGCAGACTGTTTAGGAACAAGTCCTATAGGACAGGTTACAAAATTGATCTGTGAAGAGCTCAAAACAAAATACAAGCTAGGTACGATTCCTAGTTTACAAAATATAACCACTAATATAGGATTAGCAGAATTTCACCAAACAAGAGAGTCTTCAAATTTTTATTAAACGCATTGCGGGAGCCAGCTATTTCAAATAGAGTTGAGCAGATGGCTCCACCAGGAGTTGCACTTGAAGAGGTGGCATCGTGAAATACTGTTCATTAGAAGATCTGAGTAGTTCAGAAGGTGCATAACACCTCACAAGTGTCTCCATAAATATGTGCTGCTCCATTGGTTACTCTGTAGGCAAACATCAAGGATTCAAACTTAACTCTCTGGAGTCTGAGGCTAAAATCAACCATTTTGGAGGGTGATTCAGCCATAGTCTGACATCTGTGGAAACTGAACCAACTTTTCAAATAAGAATTCCAAAGTGTTATATATATTTTTCTCCAGTACAAATCCAGCTCCGATAATATCCAAGCAATAAGTGGGTTTATAGGATTATATTCACATTCTAAATTGCTCCAAAAGTACCAAAATTGTAAACAATGGTGCTTTAAATGTACAGGAATTTTGTGAAAACACATACTGTACTAGACCACTATTGCAGACCTTTTTGATTACTAAGTGTTATTCAATGTGTTCAGTACTTGGACATACCAAAAAATGTCTGATAATCCACGTGAAAGGCAGAAAATTTTCTAAAAACATTGGATTGTCAGTAATCTTTTTTAAGAAAAGCTGACAATGGTCAGAAAAGAGATGTCTATTTGCTGAATATGTAGTAGGGTTGGGCTATCCACACCTAAGACAAGGTAACACACCTACCAAGGATGATCAAGAAAACAAAGCAGGTAAACTGACATGCTCTTGGGAAGCTTCCCTCACAGCAGCTGATTCAGAAACATAGTGAGTAACTGAAAAACAGATGTTTTAAGAGGAAGAAACATGCAAAGAATAAACAGGCAACATTTAACGTAAGTTTGTAAGTATTAAAGGAGCATTGTGAGAGAAATAAAGATAGCATTTTTTTCTGAATTTGAACATTGTACGGAAAAAAATGTATGTACAAAGTAAATTTATAAAATAGTGCAAAACAAGTGTAGCCATTCACATAAGCTAAGTATCAAAATTTTATTTATCTCATAATGAGTTTACTTTATTTGCTGCATAAGAAAGGAGAGAGTTTATCTGCCTTTGAATTTAACATCGAAAAATGACATACACAAAATAAATAAATCAAGTAATAAAATAAAAATGATAGTAGCCTTTCACTGTGCGTTACATAACCTCAGATTAAAATTAGGATTTGTGTCATGACACATTTATTTTATCTGCCCAAATTCTTTTGAATTTAAAGTGGAAAGGTGAAAAGCTTTTCACTGTATGATTATTACATCATATTAGCAAAGTATGAAACTTTTTTTGTGTTGGGATTGCCTTATTTGAATAAACCTCACTCTTGGTGAATTATGCTTTTCTGAAAGATGTTTGTCTTGCTTGTTTCAACCTCATGCCTATACAGTTCCATTTCTGATAAGAGTTATTTTACTGTAATATTTTATTGCTTAACAGTAAGGGAATAATTAATCAGAGTAGAAAGGAGGACATTTGTATGCAACTAAAAACTGTATTAATGAAAAAGTGATATGACATTTTGTTTGAGTAAGCCTTTTGTTTTATAAGTTTATAATATTATACACATAATCTGCTAAATGTGCACCTTTTTAAACACTTTATTAGCTTTGATTAATATACACTATACCCTCAAGAATTCTAACAATGCGTTCTTAAGTGTGTAAGTCACTGTCTGCAGTTTCATGGGGACGCATGACATAATTTCAGGCACGAATGTTTACTTCCAGCATATGCTTTCTGAATAAGGCTGTGTTCTCTCCTAATTGCAGTCCCACTATGTTTATTAAAATATGTTCTTTTCCTTTTTTTTAAAAGTTCTCACCCAGTTTGAATTTTAAAAACATCTCTTTTCTTGTTTTAGGATTGCCACACCTCAGTCTTTGAATCATTAGTGCCCACTTCCACATGCAGTAAATAGCATGCATGTTCTGGTATAAGCGTGCACCCTCTGTACACCTGCAGCCGCTGTAAGATACTAAGAAGAATGGCAAGTCTTATTACTTTTCCATGGTTGGAAAAGACCACCACAAATATATATATATAGAAGCTGTACTTCAGAGGCACCTATGCACTGATTTTTTCAAAGATATAGTACACAACACGCTCGTACATTTCTATATTTTTCTTTATTTCAAAGTGCAAAGGCACACCAAATATTCTGATAGTCTATGTGAATTTGCTAAATGGTATTCTGAACTGGGCCAGCAGCTGAAGCCCACACTTTCCACAAGTTTTTCCAAAAGCATTGACAGCTTAATGATCAAAATATGCCATCAAATGTTGGAAAAATAGTCAGATTGCCATTGCCATTTCCTGGTGGGGAGCACCACAGCTTAAACTCTGGTGTTTTTGAGAAAAGGGAAAAGCTGTAATCTTTGTCAAATTCACCTGATTATAAAAATCACATTTTTAAACAGCAGGCACATTTGAAACTGTACATGCTTAGGTTTCTGATTATGTTTTTATCTAGTTTTTTTGATAAAGAACCATTGCATTAATTGAAGGTAAAGTGCCCCATATCATCGTCAAAGATGCCTCAGACTACAGAGAGTTATTTTGTACCATTACAGGAAGTTAATGTCAATCTGCAAACTGACTGATATGTGCCTGCCTTGGGTGGTTGAAGACCAGACATGCCACTGCATTTTTAATCACCTGCAGTGGTCTGGTGACACATGTTGGTACTCCTGCTTGCAGATAGCTGCAGTAGTCCAGATGTCACAGAACCAAAGCCAGAACCAGGAATTGTAGTGCATATTCTGTCAGATATGATCTAATCTTGCAGATATTGTAGAGAGTGAATCTACAGAACCAAAAGACTGTTGCAACGTGGTCGCTGAAGGGCCATTGAGCACCACCCCAAGGATGCTTACTGACTTGCCAGGTGTAAATGATAATGAGCCAAGTTGAAAAGAAATGGGCTGATGAATAGATGGACGAGCTGGGATAACAACAAGGTGTGTTTTTGCCAGGGTGAGCTGGAGATGGTGGTCCTTCATCCAGGTTGCAATATCAGTGAGATATGCAGAGATCTTACCTGATACCTTATTGCCCTCAGATGTGGACTTCAGGTACAGCTGTGTATCATCAACATAGCACTGATAAGAAAAGCCATGGGACTTGATAATAGGGCCTAGTGAGAAGGTGTAAGAGAGAAGAGGAGAAGGCCAAGCACTAATCTTTGGGGCACCCATGTGTTTGCCAGCTGCACCCTTGACATCTCTCCATGCCAGGACACATGGTAGGATATGTCCGAGAGGGAGGACTCGCACCACTCAAGGTCAGTCCCAGTGATGCCAAGGACAGACAAGTTGACAAGGAGGATCTGGTGGTTGACAGTGTTGAAGGCTGAGGAGAAGTCAAGTAGGATAAGGATAGAAGAAACATTGATAGCTGTAGCCTATATTGTTAAATGCATCTGTTTACACTCCTTTATATACTATGAGGACTTGGGGGCGCCAGCGAACCCCAAACTCCAACACAAACACACCAAGACAGTCCTGGGTTCAAATAAATGGATGTTTATTATATAAATATCTCACAAAAAGAAACATGCACAATTTACTTCTCCTCCAAACACTAATCTTCTCTCCACTGCACTGCCCCCTTCCAGTTGAGCATGGCTCATTTTCTTACTAGCTTTGACTTGCCTGGACAAGGCAGTCTGTTTTATTGCGGACCCAGGAGTAATTCCTGTGCCAGTTGGAAGCGCTTCCAGGTCATAAGAAAGCCAGGGAGGCCCTCCCCTGTCAGCACCTTCTAATATCCACCAGGGATCCCTAAAGGGCTGCCCTGCAGGTGTTCAAACTGGGACTCTACATGAGAGATGCTGCCACCTATTAAAATCGAGGATGAATTGCTCCCTGCCATGCTCTACAGCAAGTTCTTGTATTCTTTGTGCATCCCAATCATTACAGAAATCATCAGCTGTCCCTGACAGGTATTGCCTCCATTTAGTCCATATTTCCATTATGGCATCCTGGCCGGGAAAGGATTTCACCTCCTTCCTGGGCAGTATGCCCAACCATCCTTTGGGCATCTACAGTATTAATAAGCAGACACTCAAGTTTCTGTCTGCGGCTATTAGCAAAGAAAAGTCTGCACATCCAGAGAGCATCATTGTCATTAAGGTTGATTTTAATCAAACAAAATCTTTCAACCATTGTTTTTTTTATTAACATTTGATTTGTTCACATCTAGATTACATTTAAATTACTATCCATGATGCTTGCAATACTATGCCACTCTCCCACTTTGGTGAGTGAAACCTGATCTATCTTTTTGTATACAGTTGGCCGCTGAAGATGTGAAAGCGTACTGCAAATATAATCAATAATTTGTATAGCATTGTGTAATTTGTTGCTGTATTTACATGCAGTATATTAATTTAGTTTGCATACATACACTCATATTAAAATGGAAATATGAGTCACTTTAAGAACTGCACAACATGGCCCTTTAAAAACAAACTCAGAGAGCACCTAGAAAAAAATTACAGCTGAAGGTTTGCAGACTGACAAAATTTCTGCTTACAGAGACAAAGAGGGAGAAGAATTTATGGAATTGTACAATTAATTGAGTGAGTGTTGTAAATAATGCTTGAATAAGATGATAAAATGTAGCTTCTACCACACCTTGTAGCTGCTCTTTGTCTTCAAGGTTTAATATCTTAGTGCTGTGTTGTTCTAAGTCAAACCATTTAACCTTTACACCATTTCCCAAAGTAAGCAACTTGGGCAGAGTTGAACAACTGTGGATAACTCTGGGACTGTCAATATGCTCAGGTGCAGTTCTTCTCTGCCACTTTTGAGGTGTTGTTTGGGCTATCCTTAGGTCTGGATGTTAAGAACACCTTTTTAAGAGATTGTACGCCTATTGTAAAATACAATCATTAAAAACCATGAAAGAGTGGCAATATGAAGCAGGATCAGTGCTGAATGAAAGTAAAATAGCCACTGAGTTGACACAAACTAACACAGACACACACACATTATCAATAACTGATTACACTGAAAAGTGTGTTAATGATGATATAATCATTAAAGCAATTAGAACACTTCTTAATCTCAAACCATGGATGAACCATGAAGTACATTTCTTGCTCAAAGTCTAGCATGTAACATTTAAATCTGGCAGCATGAAGGACCTGGGAGCAAAACTGGAATCAAAACTACAAAGAGCATGTGACAAGGTCACACCATTTTCTAACCTGCTTAATTCAGACCCTGGTTGTGGGGAGTGGGGCCTGGAGTATATCCCACCTAGCATAGTGCACGAGGCAGGAACAAACCCTGGATAGAGCTCCAATCCATCACAGGGTAAAAACACACACATATCAAAACACACCCTCGGGCCAATGTAGTGTCGCCAGTTAAGACAGTGGGAAGAAACCAGAGGACCTGGAGGAAAACCACGCAGACATGGTAAGAGCATACACACTCCACACAGGGAGGTACCTGGGATGCAAACCCTGGTCTTCTTACTGCGAGGCAGAAGTGCTACCACTGTGCCACCGTGTCAACCCTATGTAACAAGGTATGCAAGTAATTACAGCTTATAGAATTCCATTTCATTTTTTAATAACAAAACTTTGTTTTCTGATGTGTTTAACACCCTTTAGACTTGTGTCAAATCCAAGAATAGATGAACAACTAGATGAGCCATAGCTAACTAAGGGGACAAGTTTTCCAAAGATAGCATTGTTGGCCATCCACTCATAGCATATGGTGATCAGCTGGAAAGCATCTTTTCTGACATCCTTTACATTTGCCTAGCCTAATCTACAGTTATGACCTTCTTTAAGGCAACTGTCATCATTCTATTGCCAAGGAAATCTAAATTCATATGGCTGAATGATTCACATTAGTCATAAGGAAATTCTTCGAACAGCTGTTCATGGTACTTATGAATTCCAACATATTAAAACATACTGAGTCTGCATCATTTTTCCTTTTATGTAAACTGATCTATCAAGGACCCAGTTTCTAGTTTCTAATAGAAAATCCTGAGGCCTCATGTTACTTGATCCAGATAAATCTGATTGGTAGACCTCAGAGCCACTAGACTGCTATCTCAGTTATAGTTATCATTTGTGATAAAGACCGTACTTTGTAATAAATACCACTATCTATCAATTTGTGCTACAAATTTACTGTTACAGCAGCACATTAATTTGTGTGGTCTGGATATTACTTGCTCTGTTGGGTATATATTGTTAATTTATACCTCCTTGGATATTTGTTGAAATGTATTGCTGTTACTCATTATTGTTACTTTAATTAATTGATCTATGCTTGCTGCATGATGCCCCTCTATCATATAATATATAGTGAAAACATTACTCTGCATCAGGAGGAGAGTCAAAATATAATGTTTTACAATGTACCTGAAACATATAATAATTGTAGTTATTTTTATGATCTGGATTCTACATGAAAAAATAAACATGTTTTAAACTCCAATTATAAGAGAACTGAAAAAAAAGTCACAAACTCATCTCTTTGATTCACACAGCAGCGCAGCATTATTCAGGTTCATTGAATGCAAAGGCCAGATAACTTGTCTACTTACTACCTGCTAGCACCATATTAAATCGTAGTATAATCAGTCCAGAAATAAGAAAATAAAGAAAACTGAAGAGAGAAAAACACAACAATAATTTGAGGTAATCAAGAATCAAGTGAAATGAAATAAGCAAAAATTAAATCTACCATGAACTGATGTCTAATTCAGAAGTTGTTTCTGCTTTTCACTGTTGAGTTGCAAGGATACACAATGGCTAATGATATAGAAAAATGGGTGGGTGATTTAAGAGCTGATCAGAAGAAAATTCTTTAAGGTAATGGTCTCCAAACTCAGCCTTGCAGCACCACTATATCTGCAATTTTTGAACAAACCAGTTTTTTAAAGATCACATCATGGTTTTCAGGAAATTACACTATTACAGGTCTCATTTCTCCATCAAATTGTTGGAGTTTGGAGTTACCTTTTGACATGCATTCTAAATGATACCACATCACAAACATTAGCACTTTTGCTGATTCCTATACCCATCCTGAATATGCCTAATCTCAGTGTTGGGGTAAGGCAGAAGTGATGTCCAGACAATCCTGAATGCTGTAAGCATCTTAAACTATTCAATTTTACAAGAACACCAACAAGGAAGAAATTAAATCAAAAGGTGAAAGTAAATAAAAAGAAAGGCCTTAATTCATAAACAAATATCTATTGTTAGTTATTATGACTAATAACACAAAAATAAAACAATGTAAAAAAGCAAATCTGCAGTCAAGTTGTTCAAACCTAATTAGCAAATAGACTGATATTGGACTTCTCTAGTGCCTTCAACACCATCCAACCTCTGCTCCTTAGGGACAAGCTGACAGAGATGGGAGCAGATTCATACCTAGTAGCATGGATCATGGACTATCTTAAAGACAGACCTCAGTTTGTGCGTCTTGGGAACTGCAGGTCTGATATTTTAGTCAGCAACACAGGAGCGCCACAGGGGACTGTACTTTCTCCGGTCCTGTTCAGCTTATATACATCAGACTTCCAATACAACTCGGAGTCCTGCCACGTGTAAAGGTTTGCAGATGACACTACTATCGTGGGCTGCATCAGGAGTGGGGAGGAGGAGGAGTATAGGAAACTAATCAAAGACTTTGTTAAATGGTGCGACTCAAACCACCTACAACTGAACACCAGCAAAACCAAGGAGCTGGTGGTGGATTTTAGGAGGCCCAGGCCCCTCATGGACCCCGTCAGAGATGACTTTGTGCAGAGGATGCAGACCTATAAATACCTGGGAGTGCAGCTGGATGATAAATTGAACCGGACTGCCAATACTGATGTTTTGTGTAAGAAAGGAAAGAGCAGATGTTCAGACAGTTGTGGCGAGTGCCCTCTTCTATGTGGTGGTGTGCTGGAGAGGCAGCATAAAGAAGAGGGATGCCTCACGCCTGGACAAATAAAGAAGAGGGATGCCTCACGCCTGGACAAACTGGTGAGGAAGGCAGGCTCTATTGTAGGCACAGAGCTGGACAGTTTGATATCCGTGGCAGAGTGACGGGCACTGAGCAAGCTCCTGTCAATCATGGAGAATCCACTGCATCCACTAAACAGTATCCTCTCCAGACAGAGGAGCAGCTTCAGCGACAGACTGCTGTCACTGTCCTGCTCCACTGACAGACTGAGGAGATTGTTCCTCCCCCACACTATGCGACTCTTCAATTCCACCCATGGGTAAATGTTAATATTTTACAAAATTATTGTCTGTCTGTTAGACCTTCATTGTTATCAGTCTTTAATTTACCATTTGTTCTTTATCAGTATGCTGCTGCTGGAGTATGTGAATTTCCCCTTGGGATTAATAAACTATCTATCTATCTATCTATCTATCTATCTATCTATCTATCTATCTATCTATCTATCTATCTATCTATCTATCTATCTATCTATCTATCTATCTATCTATCTATCTATAAATTATTAATTTATCTGTGTAAATTAATGAAATAAAAGTTTTACTGAAACTATTTATATATGAGCTCTAATTATTATTTTCAATGTTATATTTTAAAGGCAAATCTATTTTTAGATAACCATCTTCTTGCCTAATTTTTAATTAAATGTTTCACTATATGCTTCCCTAATTGCTTCCAGATAATTTCTGTTAAAAGGAAAGTGCACCTACAGCAATAAATCTACAGTGGCTGATTCAATCCTAGGCTCTTCATAACTTTATGACATCAACCAAATTACTTCAACTGCCCAGTTCTATTTTTTATTAATGTAAGGTATGGATTGCATTCTGACTTTATAAAACGCCTATTAGTGAGTAGGAAGAAACAAATCCATGTGTGTGAAACTTATTAACCATTATTATTATT
The DNA here is from genome assembly GCF_016835505.1 of Polypterus senegalus. Taxonomy (NCBI): domain Eukaryota; kingdom Metazoa; phylum Chordata; class Cladistia; order Polypteriformes; family Polypteridae; genus Polypterus; species Polypterus senegalus. The sequence goes on from NC_053157.1 coordinate 92,648,012, forward strand.
ATTTTGCAAAATAGTATCAGTCTGCTTTTACAACAACAACAACATTTATTTATATAGCACATTTTCATACAAAAAGTAGCTCAAAGTGCTTTACATAATGACTGTTCTGTATGAGGTCGATTAAAGCAGGAAGAAATCCCCAGCAAGCCAAGACAAATAACATGAACGTTCTGTCCTAACATGGAAAGTAGTGGGGTACCCCAGAGAAAATATAAACATAAACAAATAAAAAGGGCTTGTCTTCTAGGACGTGTCTCGTTTGTATATCTGGAGAGAAATACAACTTCCAGTAAGTGGCTTCAGTTTTGGATTTCCAGCTGTTGTTCCTTGCTTCACCTCCAGATGTTCATTCCCTCCTCATGCCTTTCTGGGTTAAATCTCCTTTAGGCAAACTGCCTTTTCTGTGTTTAGTCTCCTCCTTAAAGGTAATTCCCAATAAATGGCAAACCCACATCAACCCCTTTTCCCAGGTATACATTTACGGAAAGGAAAGTAACAAAAGGCAGATTGTACATGTGGAACTCACTACAATGCTAGATTGTGGCCATTGGATGTATTTTGTTTGTGGTTATCGTTCTACCTGCGTATTTTGTTATTTGAAGCATGATGGTGCAGTGGGTAGCACTAAAGGCACACAGCTCAGGTCATAATAAGTAGTCCATATTAGCCAGGAGATGCTCCCCTAGTCTCCAGGGACACTTAAAAGACTATTGCACCATTATCATCCACTCAAAATTAGTTCAGTTCCTCCTTCCCCATCGACTTCAGTTTATTCTATGTGCATCAATAGTTATGATGCATGTAGCTCTCTTCATTTCTGTTTCAGATTTTTTTTTCATTCTTTTGTGCTGAAAAAATAAATATTAAAATAGTATGTTTTTGTGTCATTTTTGCTATTATGAAAGAGAAATAGCAACCCTGCAAGTGCTTAAAGAGTTTATTGAGTAGTTGAATATAAATAAACCATTTAAATTGCTCAAATTGCTTGATTATAAATGTTAAGAAAGATCCATTCATTTTATATGAAGACATCTATCAAGTTTTGATTAAATATCTACCCCAGGCCTGTTCTTTGAATAACAAAATCTGGTTACTCTAATAGATAGATAAATGGATATACCTACTTTTTGTGTGGCACATCTAAAACAAGCATTTAAAATACACACTATCATGTGTACTATCATGCAAAAACATGTCAAGATTTTACCCTACAGCCCCAGTGTACCAGAACATACCACTAGCCTGCCAACAAGAAGGTAGATCAATACATATACTGAGGAACTAAAACACAGGAGTACAGTGATCCCTTGCTATATCACGCTTCAATGTTCGCGGCTTCACTCCATCGCGGATTTTAAATGTAAGCATATCTAAATATATATCACGGATTTTTTGCTGGTTCACGGATTTCTGCGGACAATGGGTCTTTTAATTTAAAGTACATGCTTCCTCAGTTTGTTTGCCCAGTTGATTTCAACCCCTACAGATTTTATTTTTTTCTCCAGCCTTTGGAGTTTTTTTTTGTTTTTTCTGTCCACCCTGGCCATCGGACCTTACTCTTATTCTATGTTATTTAATGTTGACTTATGTTTATCTTTTATTGTGTCTTCTATTTCTCTATTCATTTTGTAAAGCACTTTGAGCTACATTTTTTTGTATGAATATGTGCTATATAAATAAATGTTGATTGATTGATTGATTCATACAAGGGACGCTATTTGCGGATGGCTTAGAAGTTACCCAATCAGAGCATGTATTACGTATTAAATAAAACTCCTCAATGATATACGATGTGCTTCCCGAGCGGTGCTTGATTGTTTGCTTTTCTCGGTCTCTCTCACTCTGTCTGACATGCTCTGTGCCTGACGGAGGGGGTGTGAGCAGAGGGGCTGTTTGCACAGAGGCTGTTTGCCTAGAAGATATGGACGCTACTCTAAAAAATGCTGAAAAACTACCTTCACATTGCTCCCTTCTTTGCAGCTGCTTTATCGCGGTGCACATACTTAAAAGCCCAACAGCACGTATTGATTTTTTGATTGTTTGCTTTTCTGTCACTCTCTCTCTCTCTCTCTGACATTCTCTGCTCCTGACGGCGCTCCTTTGAAGAGAAGATATGTTTGCATTCTTTTAATTGTGAGAAAGAACTGCCATCTCTGTCTTGTCATGGAGCACAGTTTAAACTTTTGACTAAAGGGTGTTATTTCATGTCTAGATGGCTCTAATAATGTTAACAGTGTGGCAGAGTTTATAAGGGCTTAAAATATATAAAAATAACCATACAAACATGGTTTTTACTTCGCGAATTTTCACCTTTAGGGGGGTTGTTCTGGAACGCAACTCCCGCGATCGAGGAGGGATTACTGTACTCCAACCAGTAGCCACTAACACATGCACGCATACTCTCTTTTCTTCTTTTATGGCTGTATGCATTTTTACAGTGAAATAGTATTGATTATGACATTAATGATAAATTACAATATTATAATAACCAAAATGTATATAACATAGCTTTATTACTTTTCAGGAATTTTCTCAGAGGTTCATCAAAACTCAACTGCCAGCTCCTGACATGAATAAAGTCTAATAGCCCACGTGCTCTACCCTGTGGTTTGAATATGGATCCCAATGCCCAAGTGCAGTGATGGACACACTTCTGTAAAAATGGTACCGTCCTTTGGACAAGACGTAAAATCGAGGTCCTGACTCTCTGTGGTCGTTAAAGATCCTTGGGCATCATTTGTAAAGAGTAGGACGCATCAAGATGTCCTGACTAAGCTGTCCACAACAGGCCTGGTCATTCTGGCCCCCTAATCATCCCTTGTCTCTGATTGGCTAACTATGTCTTACTCCTTTACAATCTAACAGCTAATGTGTGGTGAGCGTACTGGTGCAAATTGGATGCCGTTGCGTCATCCAGGTGGATGCTGCACATTAGTGGTGGCTGAAGTGGCTCCCCACTCATTGTATAAAGCACTTTGAGTACCTTGAAAAGTGCTATGTAAATGTCATGAATTATTATTTTTATTTGAGTAGCAATTAAGGACTAAGTCAAAGAAAAGAACAATTAGGGCAAACTAATAAAACTGAACAATTCTCACAGTTTACTTTTAAATCTCTGCAATACAGTTTCATATAGACAGACAGATTGATTTCCGTCTAAGACTGATTGTGTAATCCTGAGTGCTTAACATGTATGTGTTCCAAATGTTTTAAAAGAAATATATTTAAACCAAATATACCAATAATATGTAATGGTCATAAATACAAAATGGCACTATATAAATGTGGCTTCTTTGCAATGAATTTAAGTCTTGACTAGAAAAAGCTACTGTCTTGTTCTCAACACTGCAGCTACCTTCACCTCTGAAACAGAATTTGTGAAATCAGACAGTGGAGGGTTGAATAGATATTTGTTTTATGATGGTCACAGCTGTTACCACTGCTGCCTCTCATCTCTTGAGACCTAGACTGATTCCCGGGCCAGTTACTGTCTCTGTAGACTTTATGTGTTCTGTTCATGTTTGCAGAGATTTTCCCCCAATACTTATGATTCCTCCCACATACCAAAAACAAGCATGCTGAGTTAATTGACAAGTCTAAATTTACATTTTACAAATGAGTGTGGGAGTGCACATGAGCATGCTGTGTGAAGGATTGGCTTTTCGTTTAGGTTTGATTCATATTCTGTTACCTGATGCTGCTAGAATAGGATTCAACTCGGCATGACCTAAAAAAATTGGTATTTATTTTTCATTATTTTGATCAAAAACAGTGCAACAATAAAAATTGTATTACATCCTACTATACTCTTCTTCTGTAATAAATATATTTGTAAATGTGTCAAATTGAAAAATAAAGAAGTGCAGAAAGTGTGAATTGCTATGTATTTCAAAAAATAGTAAATTATATATTTTAAAGTGAGATACAAAAGGCTATTCAACATTAATGTTCCCAATATTGTGTGATCACCTCTCAGCTTCACAGATAGGCATCTTTTTAACTCTCGTGAGTATTCATGAAATTATATCATAAACCATGAAATATTTACCTTAGCCACTGAATTCTCTTTCAGCTTCATCTCAGTCATTCACTCAGACATCTAAAACCTCTAGACTTGAACTTCTTTTAGAATGTGTCCTTGCCTAGCAACAAAAAATTATTAAGCAAAATAGTTTATTTTTCTTTAGAATTTATATAGCATATAATTTCATCATAATTTCCAGCTAACTAGCAGCATGAAAACAGTGCATTAACATAATGTTGAGAAATTAAAGAGTGGCAGCAATAATTAATGCTTTGTGTGAATGTTGTCACATTAGGCTTTACAGTATACTGTAATATTTTGCTATCAGAAATCTTGAATGGATTATTTGTGAAGACATATAAATCGCCTTGCATATATTAATTATTTTGTATTGTCATGCACATGCCCATGGGAGACAGCTTAAGGACTCTAGCAAGTGTAATTACCCACTGAGCCAGGGGTTAATACTGTTCTCTTATCCTTTTTTCTCTTTCTCCCTTTGCAGACCAGGTAATTGACTACCCTAACATCACTGACATTATCTCCGGTGTATGTCCTCCTGGACCTGCCCCTTCCTACCATCCTTCTTCATAAACTGGCAAACTAGTTACCTAATTCAGTTCTGTTTGAATTTGTGTCTGTAAAGACATCACCACAGCTAATTGCATGTTCAATTTACTCAAACTATGAAATTATATGGGTTACCAAGGTGGTACGCAAACTCTTTATCTGCATTCTTTGTGACATTTTACAGTGGTGTAGTCATGTGGATGTTGCCGAGAAATGACAGAACAGCAACACCTCAACACTAAGTGTTTGGGTAGGGGAACAAAAAATGCAGCTTGGAAAGATTTAGGCGTGAAACCAAGCACAAATGACGATATAGAATCTCATTTCCTTGTCTTTTAAGCATACAGCTACCCGACAACACTGGGAGCAAGTGGAGTGCATAAACATACTGGTGCTGTCCCTGAAGTGCAAGTCTCAGTGGTCCTACTACAACTTCGGTGAGCAGGCCATCGCTGATTATGATTGCCTTAAAGCCAAGGTGTTGAAGAGATACACTATCATCCCAGATCAGCAGACAAGAGTATGTAGGAAATTTGACCCTGAGCGTACATCACACTCTCAGGTCTTTGATCTCTGGGGAAAAGTAGGATGTTGGGGCAACTAGACGTTAACAACTCCAAAGAGGTTTTGAACATGTTGCATGTAACATTCTTGTAAATGCCTTCATCAAGTTTATCACCCAACCAGTAAAGTGGTAAGAGTTTAAAACATGGATGCCCTCATTGAGACCCTTCAGCCACACAGGGCAGCCTTGCAAAGTGAGCATATAGAACAGTCCACTCACCAACCCATGTATACAGGATGAATCGCCAAACTGGAGCACACCTGTCACAAAGCTCACCTTCCTTCTACTGTTTCAAATGCGGGAAGGCCAGGCAACCATTCCCAACTGTCCTCACCTCAATGGGCCGATGAATTGCAGCAGGGTGCGAGGAGTAAAGAGAGGATACTGGCCACCCCTGCTCTCACTTTGCTCATAAACCAGTCCTTAACTCTGGCTACAATCTGATGGTCAAACTGCAGTAGGAGCTTGAAACAGTTTTCCTGTCTGAACTGAAGGTGGTGAGTGAAAGACCCAGAAGGACCTCTGTGATTACAAATGGCATTGTGATAAAGCTGAAGGTCATCTGGGAACACCTATACCAACTCCTGAAGGCAAAACAAAGAGAACAAACAGTGGAAACTGATATCAGCAAATGCTAGACCATGGTTTGATTGATAAAAGTTATAGTTCCTGGTCTAGTCCATTTATTTTGGTCCCAAAGCTGGATGGGATTTGGTGCTTTTGCAATGACTTCCACTAACTTAATCAGGTCTCTGATGCTGTGAGTGGATGACCTCCTTGAGCAACTCAGTAAAGAAGAGTATCTGAACATCCTTGACATGAGAAAAGGGTTTTGGCAAGTCTCCTTAATAGATTCCATAAAGGAAAAGACCCTTAGTGAACACTGGCAGTACCATGTCCATCTTTTTGGATTGCATGGGGCTCTATCAACCTTTCAACATCTGGTGGAAAGCGTCCTATGACACAATAATGCTTACATTGCTGCATACGTGGATGATACCTGCACATGGAAAGAACACTAATAGCATGTCCGAGCCATATTCCAAACCTCAGGTAAAGCCTCCAGATAAACCCTAAAAGTGCTAATATGGGCTAACAGAAGCCAGGTATTTGAGCTACCTCATAGGCAAGGGTGAGGTCCGGCAACAGTGTTCAAAAATTAGTAGGGTACTACAGGTGGTTCATACCATACTTCTCCGAGAGATCAATGCCTTTGACAGACCAAACAAAAAAGAAACTACCCCCACATGGTGGTATGGAATACAAATACAGACTCGTATTTCATGACCTAAAGCAGGCCCTCATGTCAGCACCAGTGTTGATGGCTCCTGACTTTTCTTGGCCTTTCATCCTCCAGACCGATTCTTCAGACATAGGTCTTGGTGCTGTGCTGAGCCAAAGTTTCAATGGTGTTGAACACCCTGTCATATTCCTGAGTCAGAAACTGTTGGACCATGAATCCAGGTACGCAGGAGTGGAATGGGAGGCTTTGGCTATCAAGTGGGCTATTAACCTGGCGAGAGATTATCTCCTAGGCTCTGTGTTCACCAACCATGCTCCTCTCCAGTGGATTGCGTTTGTATAAAGAGTCAAGCCTGTAAGTCATATGGCGGTTTCTAGACCTCCACCCTTATTGGGTCAAAGTCCTTCATTGTTGGGGTGCCCTCCACACTAATGACGATGCCCTCTTACAGGTTCAAGTGCGTGCACATGGGAGACAGCTTTAGGACTCTATTAAATGTTATTACCCACTGAGCCAGGAGCTGGTACTGTTTGCTGATCCTTTCTCTCTCTGCAGAACTGGTGATTGATGACCGTAGCATCACTGATGTCATCTCTGGTGTCTGTCCTCTTGGACCTGCCCCTTCCTACCATGTTCCCTCATAAACCAGCAAACCATGCCTATTTCAGTTCTCTTTGGACTTGTGTCACTGCAGCTAATTGCATGTTTAATCTATCCAAACTGTCAAATTATACAGGGTTACCAAAGTGATACCCCAACTCTTTGTCTGTGTACATTTACTTATTTATTTGAATTATTTCTGGTGCTTACGGTGCACCAGAAATGCCAATTTGGTTATTAGATCCCTGACTTCCTACATGTCTAAAAAGCATGGGGAAACAATTTTCATTTGCGATTTTGATTCAATGACTGTGTACAGTCTTTTTGGATTTATCATATTCTGTTTTTTTGTAAAATATTTTAATATGTTTGGAAAGCACTGATTTTTTCTTCTCTACCTTGCATTGAATTATTAAATGAACAGTCCTGGTTTTTCTCAGTATGTCATTTGATTTATACAAAAAGAGTCACAACTCAAGAACCTAGAGCTATTATGTCACGTTTATGTCTGTTATCAAATGCTTTAGCATATTTAGTCTATTGGAAGGAAGGATTTGAAGGTTGCAGAGCTGCTTGCCTGGTTTTCTTTCCCACCCATAACCAGGAAGAAAACAACCCAGGAGGAGATTACTGCTTCTGCACTTAGCTCCACCCTTCAACCCCAAAGATGCAAAAAAGGTACACCCACAGAAAGTGAATACCATATGTCAGACCAGCAACAGAGGGAGTAGAAGTCTGGATTTTGAGCTGCTTATTTTTTTTCTCTTTTACAAAAATCCTCCTTTTTAACACTAGAATTCCTGAAGGCTATGAAAACACTCATAATCCCGGCCCACCTTAAATCCCTTTGCACCTCAACATCAGCATCTTTTGTTTTGTAAATGAGTCAATCAGCATAAGCAGCAAGCAGCCTGCTGTCCCATCCCCCACCTTGATGGAGCTCAGCTCGGGCAAAAACATCTCCCAGCTCAAGCCAAGGCTCCTTTTCTGCGTATGAGATCTAAAGTTGAATAGGGTAAATAATACAGTACATCGTTATTTGGAATACATGCATTTCATGTGTGTTCCGTGTCTAAAAAGATCTGGGTAAGTGTAGGATGAAAGGAAATGAGAGAAATGCAAGAAATGCTGAACACGTACCTAAAGCAGAAACTTTTTCCATGTTATACTAATAATGACATGAAGTGTATAATGTGTGAAAACTTTAGTCCAAATATCAAATAAACACGTGCGCTTTTATTCAAGAATTTAACCAAAGAAAAAAAAGCATTTGATTTACATGTGGCCGTCAATCGAGAGAGATCTTACATGTGTTCTTGAATGGTGCAGAGGTAAGAACTGCTGCCTTATAACCCGAATGTCCTGGGTTCAAGACCGAGTGCTCCATGTTTTGATTAGTGAGCTACTATTATTATTATTTCTACAATATAAAAAAAACATACATTTGATTTGAGTCTGTAACACCCAGCGTAAACTTTGGCTACTTGTATAAGTTAGTGCTTGTTTTTTCATTTTCAGTTTTAGTCTCTCAGTGACGTTCACGTGGTACAACAAACTTGTCCTTCCCTCTCTGAGTTGATGGCATTTATCTCCACTCACAGGAGCAGCGCTATGGTCAATGCCTGTTCAGAACTATTTGTTGTACCAGCAATCAAAGATCCAATGTCCTGTGACCGCTATCAGACTGGACAAAGGCAGGACTGTAGCAACAGACAGGTTCTGCATAGAAGCTTCGCCGACAGCATGGGCCAGCAGGCTGCTTGCGCTGATTGACGCATTTACAAAACAAAAGATGCTGATGAACAGGTGCAAAGGGATTTAAGATGGGGCGGGATTACAAGTTTTTTCGTAGGCTTCAGAAATTCTAGTGTTAACACACTATGCATAAACAGTGACCATGGCACTGACTGAACACCAGCTGCAGCTGTAGGCAAAAGTGCCTTTTTTTGTCCCCCCACCACCATGTGCATTCATTTTCCAATGTACATATAAAATTCATTCATTTACATTATCTAAAATTGAACTACATAATCAAGTTGTAATGTTTTATGGGTTATATCTATCTCTTCTGGCAAAATAATTCTTATTTGTTAATTATTGACTTTACCAACCTTAAGAAAATATTAATCATTAGAACAAAAAAAAGAGCTGCAATAAAAAAAGTATTGAAAGGTTTAATTTCTCTGAGATAAGAATCCACATTTAAAGTTAAATTTCTAAGTCCCACTGAATCATTTTCAAAAACTGGTATTTTCAGAAAGTGTAGCAAAAGAGCAGCTATTGAGTAGATTATTTTTCTTTGAAGTGACATATTAAAATAAAAAAGAAATAGTCTCTGATCGGCTCCAAACATGAAGTACATTTTTAATGTGTTATTTATAGCCCAAAGTCATTTCAAAACCTATTCCAAGTAGTTTCATTGGATAGGTGTCAAGGTGAAGTTGGATGTTGCTAGCACATTGCTGATTGATGGTTTCTGAGAGGGTATACTTCTCAATTTTTGATTTGAAATGAAGTTGACTTTGTACAGAGGTGGGCTATACGCAAAGGAAATATACCAAGTTTAAAAGCATCTAAGAAAAAAATGGCAAATTCTAAGCGATAGCCCCAAAAAAATGTAGATGAAAAATTTTATCTACAGCACAAGGGAAAAAGCATATCTTAAAAATATCTTGCACACATTGAAAGCAATTTAAAAAGTATAAAGGAAACAAACTATGATCAGTATATGACAGTATAATTAAATTCTAAATCATGCAACAGAATACTGTCAATAGCATCAAGCATTTACTAAAAGCAAAATGCTTAATGATGGTAGTGTTTCCTTCCTCTGTGGAAAACTGTATATCATTTATAACAAAAGTTAGGAACATTTATGTGCTGTAGCCACGGAAACCATATTGAAATTTCTCATAAAGATTGTGATTTTGAAGATGATTCACGATGTGAAAATATAATATTCTCTAAACGCAAAGAAAAGATCAATTTTAAATTGGTTATAATACATTTGTATGCAATCTAATCTAATCTTAAATAACAGCACTACAATGATTATTTTAAAGCATTAAGAATAATACAGACAAGTAAAGATATATACATTATATCTAGTATTGCCTGTGCATCTACCGAAAGAAAGAACTTCAACAAAATATACAGAAGTGCATCCATTAGAAGTCTAATGGACATGTAGTAGGTTTCATTTTAAAATTTAAATGTTAAATTCTTCTTTTAATTTAACTCTTACTATTTTGATAAGCATAAGAAGTCTATTAGTTGTCTCCAAGGTCAGTTCTCAGGTTACTAGGCAGGTATTTTTGAAATACTTATTTTGAAACCTTATATGTACGATTCTTAAGTGAAAATTTATTAGGAATAGATCAAAGGTAAATAATGGTCTGAAATTGTTTCAGTGACAGGAGTGAAAATTACATTATGAATGAATGTTAATACCATAAATGATAATTAAGTCTAATGTATGAGTATCAGATTGTAGCAGGTATTTCATAATTTGGAGAAACCCAACTGAATCAAACACAGATTAAAAAAATTACTGAGTATGTCCATTTCCACATCTATAAATATTAAACTCCAAAAGTCACTTTAGCATAACTGTAGATAAAATCACTCAACTTGACAAAGAAAATGTAATTAGTATTCAGATTTCTATAAATTACTAATATAATTAAGATTCCTTTGGATTTCATGTCAAATGTAAATATAAATAAATGTTTTGTAAACGGTCTAAGTTCATAATCAAACCTATTCAATCACAAATTTTGGATTTGTGCAAATAGCTAAGCCATCAGGTGAAGACTCAACTAAAGGCATAGTGTCAGATAGATATCAGCGTGTTTAATATAAACATTTTAACTAGACCTGCTTTATTTTCTAACAATTAAAAGTTCAATACATAACATTTTAGGTGATTTTTAGGAACACAATGGTGTTGGACTTGTGCCTTGTGTTAACATGTAATAATGAATTTAAAACATATACTTCTACAGGAAGATCCAGCTTCAAGGTTCTAGTATTGAGTATAAAGCTGCAATATTTATTTCTGGTGGATTTTAAATTTGTAGCAATAAGTCATTTTTGAAATGTAGCTACAAAAGATCTGAGTGAATATATTGCAAGGTGGGGATATCATATATCGGTTCTTAAAAGGATATGTGGCTATCCCAACTAAATCAGTTATGGCATGCTCCAACAAAACACCCTGGTTCACATGAGTGAGGGTGTTTGTGAAAGATTTAGAAGAGCTTTAAGTGACAAAATATGTTATATTTATTTGAAGAAACACTTTTCTTAATGAATGTGCTAAGCAACAAGTTGGATTCTCAGAGTAATAAGGGCAATGCCTGAGCAGTGTCTGAAATGATTAGAGGAGTTTACTAGCTACAAGAGATCAGCGCACTAAACTTTGCAGAGCACTGATTTACCTTATAAACTAAACAATTACTTTTACTATGTAAGATCTGATGACAATTCACCATCCCACCTAACCAACCAGGAAGCCCATTTTCTACTTCCACTAGATGTAAAAACAGCCTTTTAAAGGTAGAAGCAGAGGAAAAGATATTGCACAGATTAGGTGGGCCAGTTAGTGATTTGCTTAGGGTGACCAGATTTTTAAAGTTCCAAATTGGGGCACTTGTGTATAGGCTGACTAGACTGCCATGGTCCAAAATGGGATGTAACTCCTTAATCCAGCAAGTATACTAGAATCAAATAAAATAAAATTGAAGACCCGAAGTTTGGGGGATCTTTGTCACCCATGGAGTTTTTGTGTACCTTGTAATAATATACATGAAATCAAAGTCCAGTTTGGGTCCCACATTCTGTTTTTGGCTGCTTGGAAATGTTAGAAAATGGGACAAATGGGACATCTGGTGAGCCCAAATAGGACACATAACCTGAAATTGAGACTATCCTGGCCAAACTGGGACTTACGGTCAAACTAGATTTTCTGACATTTAGATTTTCTTATGGCAGCATCCATTCATCCATTATCCAACCCGCTATACCCTAACTACAGGGTCACGGGGGTCTGCTGGAGCCAATCTAGGCAAACACAGGGTGCAAGACAGAAAACAAACCTCGGGCAGGGCACCAGCCCACCACAGGGCACTCAAACACACACCTGCACACACTAGGGACAATTTAGAATCACCAATGCACCTAACCTGCATGTCTTTGGACTGTGGGAGGAAACCGGAGTACCCGGAGAAAACCCACGCAGAAACGGGGAGAACATGCAAACTCCATGCAGGGAAGAGAACCCAAGTCTCCTAACTGCGAGGGAGCAGCGCTACCTACTGTTCCACCATGCCGCCCTTATGGCAGCATGTACCTCCTAAATGGTTTAAAAAGGCCAATATTACATCTGTACATAAATCATCCACAGCCTGCAGTCACAGTTACCACAGACCAGCGGCTTATAGGGTGTCATGTTTCAGCCTAGGTTTCAACTGGAGCATCATGTTTTTCTGTGTCTTGTTAGATACAACCAGATTTGGCCAAAGCCTAAACTGACAGAGCCTAAATTGGTCAATAGCCCTTAAGGTGCAATTGGGAATTACTTGGTAGTCTTATTAAGAGGTATAAGTAAATTAAAGGCCTAAGGGTGCTCTGCCTTTGAGTTAAATAGTAGCTAATTACTGCTACTAATGGAGCACACGTTGCACTTTCAACCAATCTAATTGAATTAAAACATATCATTAACAGTAAGAATTGGTTTCTAATTATAAAATTGGCTGCAGTGAAAACCTGAAGCCATTGGAAATGCCATACATTAGCAATATGGTTTTCAAATTTTAACAAGTCAGTTAAAATTAAGGCAACACAGTGTGTCCTGTTTGCAGCTGTCAATGGCTACTAATTAAGAAATTGGCTGAAATTAGAATCTGCACTAACTGCAGCCCTCTAGGAACTGAGTTTGAGAGCCCTATTCTCTGTGACAGGCCACATCTTGAGAAATAAAAGTATAACCCTCAGTGTAAATAGTTAAGTACTAGGAGGCACCTACTTCTAGGGAAGGAGAGGCAGTCTAGTGATGAGAAGAGGACCTCCAGTAAGCTGGCAGTTTAGCAGCAGTGTGGAAGTGTATCTCAGGATAGTCAAGATGTTGGCACCTCGTGTGGTGTGAGTGTTGTGAATAAATGAGTTTACGTAATGCAAAATTTGATTCATTTTATATTTTCATTGCACAAGTTTTTATTACAGTTGAGAATATTTCAACTAAACTTTTAAATTGAAGCACACATTTTAATATTTCAAATATTTGTAAGGAAATTTTCTTGTTTGTTATATGCTTCTACCTTATAAGATAAATTATGACACTTCTTATGAAGATCCTGAATTAGGGTGGCTTATACTGTTTCAGACTTTTTTCTAATTAATACTTGAGCACTCAAGTTCAACTTTGAACATTTCCCTTTAAATAAATCAAAGGTCCATGGCCAGCATTATTTATCTACTGCTGAGACATGATAATTTATGAGAGGAGTGGCAAATATGGCCATCTTAAAAGTTAAGGTCCAAGGTGAAAGGTAAGCTCCAATTCCTACCTAAACCACAGAAGAAAGGCAGATTTTGAGCTCTATAAACATCTATAAACTCTATAATGTGTTTAAGTGAAACTTGCTTTAAAAAACTAATTCAGATAAACAAGATGAATGGAGTGGATTTGTCTGTGAATGGCAAACAAATGGTTGGTAGGATCCATCCTCAAGTTAATAAATAACTATGTAATAATATAACTGTCAGAAAGTGCACTCCAGATATTTAGCTAGACACCGTTGGACTGTATCCATTTTAACTACTACTTTAATTTGTTCAGATCTTTGTTATAGTAAGTTATGTTCTACTTTATATGGAAGTGGCAACTGCAGCTGAAACAATTTATGAAACCATAAAAAACAGGAAAATAAATCATCTATCCATCCAACCCGCTGAATCTGAACACAGGGTTCTTCTTAAAACTTGTGATGAGTGATTTCAGGTAAAGTGAGCTTGCATTACCTCCACACCATCACCAACAATAATGGAGGAGGGTTAAGTACTGTAAAAATGTTAAAGAAACCTCTCTGGAAGTTACAAACGTCTGTACAGAGGTGCAGAGCATGATATAGTATGATGTTTCTGACCAAAATATAATACAAGCACAGACAGAAAAAATAAAAAACAGCAATACATAAAATGCAATTACTGAACACTGACTGGGATGGACTGTTGTCCTCACAGACCCTGGATAAGACTGCTTGAACTGTTAACAAGTACATAAGTCTCTGTGAGTGAGTAATCATTGAAGAGAAAGTTATCAAAGTAAAGATATTAAAATACTTGTTTATGGAAACACCATGTTATTTGGGAAAATGAAGCAAACAAAAAATGTTTTTACAGAAAAGGATGATTTCAGCATCCACAATGTAAAGTGGGTGTTTTAGAAAAAAAGACAGAAATGTTTCTGTGATGGCAATTAGCGTAGCTGAAATGGAGAAATATCTATGTCAGGTAAAAATCAACAGATGGTTGGATGGTACATCAGGGTCGTTCCTGAAATCCTCTTACAGTCAGCTCTCTCAATTTTTTTTTCTTGCTTTTTAAACTAGTCCCTAAGCTTTGGTTGTGTTAGGTAGCTGTGAAAATGCAAATGCACTCCCACAAATGCAACTTTTCTACACACATCTGACCACTTTTTCATTCAGTTCTTTCCTTTGCTTCCCTCTTCTCAATTGTCTCATCCCTCAACTATATCCATCTGCCAACAACTCCGCTCCCCCTCTCCCACCCATTTCTCTTCCATGGATCCTCTGCTCTCCCTCCTCCTGACCACTTCTCCTTTCTTGACAGCAACATGGCCACAGACACCAATGGTTGACTCTGTCCTCCTGTCTTGACAATGTTTGTCCTCTCTCTTCCAGGGCTGCATGTGAAAGACCCTCCTGTCCTTGGCTTTTCGAAACACTCCGCAATCAACACACTGATCTCAAGACAGATGGAAGGAAATGGAGGAATTCAAAGAATCAGACATACCTGGCTAAGTATCAATCAGTTTATGCACCCTTTTCTTCTGCCACCATCAACGCTAAGGTAATTTTCTATCAGACCAGAATTAACAACAAAACTGACACATGGTCTCTGTGCTCTGCTTTTCAACTCCCTTCTTAACCCTCCTCCACCCTACACCTCCTTGTTTGCTAATGATTTCACCCTCACTGCCACCCATTATGCCTCCTCCCAAGCATCACCAAACATTCTCCACATTCTTGCCTCTCTCTGCCACTGATGTTTCTGATTTCCACTCCAATCACCCCACTACCTGTCCATTTGACCCTATCCCTTTAAGCCATCTCCCCCAATTGCACACATCATTAATACCTCACTCAGCTCAGGCACATTTCCTACCATCTTCAAACAAGCCCTGATAATTCCTTTTCTCCAAAAACCAACTCTCAGTCTATCTCAAGTTAACAATTACAGGCCTAGCTCTCTCTTTTCCTATCTTTCCAAAACACTTGAATGGGGAGTTTCTAATCAGGTCTCTTCCTTATTTGTACAGAATGGAATGCTCGATACAAACCAGTCTGGCTTCAAAAGAAACCACTGAACAGAGACAATTCTGTTGACTGTGGTTGACCAGCTACGATTTGCTAGAGCTACCAGCTTGTCATTGGTTTTGATCATTGTAGTTCTCTCCAATGTCTTTGATGTGGTCAGCCACAACATCCTTCTCGCCACCCTTTCTGAACTTGGAATCACTGAGACTGCTCTCAGATGGTTTGATTACTACATATTGTGCAGATCCTACCAAGTCTCCTGGCAAGAAGAAATGTCAAAGGCTCATCAGACATGCACTGGGGTGTCCCAACGATTGGTGCTGGCTCCTCTACCTTTCTCTCTGTATACCACGCTAGGCACCATCATCCAATACCATGACATCTCTTATAAGTGCTAAGCAGATGATGGACAGCTGTACCTGTCTTAACTCTTGAGGAAAATGCTGTATCAGCTACAGTCTTTGCATTTCTTACTGATATATCAAGCTGGATGAAAGACCACCATCTACAGTTAAACCTGGCAAAAACAGGGCTTCTTATGATCCACCACCTTGGGGTGGTGATTGATGAGCAGCTATCTTTTTCTGACCCAATTTCTACTGTTTCTTATTCATGCAGGTTCACACAGTACGACATCCACAAGATCAGACCTTATCTGATGGAATATGCAGCACAACTTCTGGTCCAGACTTTGGTCTTGTCATGTCTGGACTACTATAACTCACTTTTGGCAGGAGTACCCACATGTGCTATCAAGATGCTGTAGATGGTTCAGAATGCAGCAGCCCATTTTGTATTTTACCAGCCAAGACAGGCTCATGTCATTCTTCTATTCAGGTTGCTACATTGGCTCCTTGTAGCAGCATGCATTAAGTTAAAATCCATGATGCTTGCCTACAGAGTAGTCAATGCGTCAGCACCTGAATATATGGAGACACTGGTGAGATGCTATGTTCCATCTTACCCCCTCAGGTCTGCAGTGGAACAGCATCTGGTTATGCCGGCTCTACATTGTATGAAGTCTAAATCAGGACTCTTTTCCTGTGTAGTTCCTAGTGGGGGGGAACAAGCTGACAACCTTCATCTAAACTGCTGACTTCCTTGATGTATTTAAGAAGAAATTGAAAATTCATCTTTTCTATGAATATCTGTCTAATTGATTGAAAACCAACAACTTTGCTCTGTGATCTTTCTTACTGTTGGTTTGATTTGTTTTTACATTAAGATTAATTGCTTTGTTAATCTATGAATGTAAATCTTTTCACTTGTGGCAATCAACTTTTCTTATCTGTCCTACTACATTTTATGAAGAAATAGGCCCCACCCTAATGTTACTCGATTATGGTTACCTCTTTAGTAAGTCACTTTGGATAAAAGCATCTACCAAGCAGATAAATATACATGTAAATGTAGATTGTCAGGGTTCCCAAATAAACAAAAAACATAACAGGTAGAAAAGTATTGGGGTCTCTAGAGACTATTTTCATAAGTATAGTGAATATATCTAGGTAAATTGCTTGTCAATTATCAGATGTAGTTATCAAATGATTGTTTTTACCTTTTGTTTTTGTATATGTGAATTTAATGAAGAACACAAATGTAATGCTTGTGTAAACATGACTACATTTAAAAAAAAATTTAAAAACCCTTAGCTTTAACAGTTCCTCTCAATCCATAGAAGGACTCATTTTTCCTGCAGGCTACTCCATGAAAAATGAGGCCAGCAACTTAGTTTCAGCCAATTGTACTCACAATCTTATTCTTTCACTCATTACCCAGTGCACATGACAATAAGTGAGGATGGGAATATTCAATGCCTTGCAAAAGTATTCTGTATCTTCAAACAGAATAATAAATCTTGAACTAAAATTTTGTGCTCCGTAGTATTTTTATTTCAAAGCACTGATACTCTTAATTAGTACTTTAATTGTGACATTCTGTTATGTTACAAAAAAACTGAAGAAAAAAGAGGTATAATCTGCATCATCAGGTATAGTCAGTCATCTTTTGCAATTCTAACAGCTTCAAGTCTTTTGAGGTAAGTATCGCCAGCTTTTCACACTGCTTAGGAGTAACTCTTGCCCCATTCTTCTAGGCAGATTTCCTCCAACTTTACAGGTTATCAAGGTGACATTTGTGCACTCTGTTTTCAAATGGTGTCACAGATTCTCAAGTTGATTGAGATCATATCCAAAAATTTGACTGGGCCATAGTAGGACTTTTTTCTTGATACACTACATGGTTACTTTGACCATGTGCTTGGAAATTTTTATCCTCATGAAAGATTAATTTCTTTTCAGTTTCAGTTTATCAAACTGACTGAAAAGGTTCCCTTGCAGTATTTCATTGTACTTTCTATCAGCCATTCACCAACTGTTTAAATAAACATCTAGTACTTGCTGATGAAAAGCATTGACAAAACATAATGGTATACAGTAGGAGGTGTTACATACAGACCACACATATGTATTTGAACTCTACCCAGAAAGCTATGTCTTTATCTCATATGACCATAAAACCTTTATACATATTGCAGTTTGGTCATTCTCATGCTCTTTGACAGATTTACTTCCATACAATGTATTGAGTAACAGGTCAATAAAAATTGGTAAATTAAAAGTTTCATCCAAAAACTTAGCCCTGGCTTCACCTCTACCTCATCTGCATTACTAGTAGGAGCCTATAGGCACTTCACTAATTCTTTCCTCATAGTCTTCATTCCCAAACAGCTGCTAAAAACTCCCCAGTTGCTACACATAGTCATTGTGATTCCATTTTATAGGGCATTCTAGAATACACAGATTAGAAAAACAGTAGACAATCTGATGGTCTTTTCTCCTGGCGTGTTCTATTCACTGTCAGATACTATTCCACTTGACACCCAGATTGATAATCTAACCTTGTTCCTTCTCACACAGCTCCTCCTATAAACAATGGTTTAGGGCAAGAGACAATGATAAAGGCAATCTGGTTTCCAGATGACCAAAGAAAGACCAATGCAGTGAGGCACAGGATCTTTAAGATTGCCACTCATGTACTCTTCCCTACATCTTGGTTCAAGCCTTTATCTATCAAGGGACAGTCTCTTGAGCACTGAAGTGTACTGGAGATATAGAGAGCACATCAGCTTTGCACAAAAATTCTTTAGTTCATACATATATATTTCGGTAACCTTTCTTGCCAGGCCAACTCATTGGTATGTAATGATTATGGTCTACCTTTTGCACCTTCAGCTTTTAACCAGGTCCTGTTTTTAGACAGCCAATCCTCCTGAGCAACTTACATAAGTAGAGTGGATGCATTAATCAGCCATAGGTTCAGTAGGTCATGTCTAAACTTTTGTTTGCTGAATTTGCACTATATTCTTAAATTAATTCTCAAACTAAAATTATAATAAGCAACTGCTCTATTTTCATCAATCATGGCATCCTTACACAAGCTGAACTGTTCCCACAGAGCTGCTAGCTTTAGGATTTTTGATAATGTTTCATTGAGCAGCTTCATTTGCATGAATGGAAGAGAACACACCAAGGGGAAATCCCATTGAAAAGGTTTATTAGAGTTTCAATTATTCCACACACCTTCTAACCTTGCTGATATCTCATAAAATCAAGTGCATGTTTGTGAAATTGTACCACAAGGCTGTCATAGTACATTGACATGTGGATTTTTCTTTCTGCAGCTCTGACTATCAAGGCTAGCTGTGGCTGCCATTCAAGTGTTGCCCTTCTAATGTCCTTCCTTAGAACTGTCTGCTATTCAGAAGGACTTCCTGTATGGCCATACCTTCCTTTAAAAATTATGTACAGTGATCCCTCGCTATATCACACTTCGACTTTCGCAGCTTCACTCCATCGCGGATTTTAAATGTAAGTATATCTAAATATATATCACGGATTTTTCGCTGGTTCGCGGATTTCTGTGGACAATGGATCTTTTAATTTATGGTACATGCGTCCTCAGTTTGTTTGCCCAGTTGATTTCATACAAGGGATGCTATTGGTAGATGGCTGAGAAGCTACCCAATCAGAGCACGTATTACATTTTACATAAAATTCCTCAATGATATATGATATGCTTCCCGCGCTCTAACAGCACGTATTGATTTTTGATTGTTTGCTTTTCTCTGTTTCTATCACTCTCTCTGACATTCTCTGCTCCTGACGGAGGGGGTGTGAGCAGAGGTGCTGTTTGCCTAGAGGAAACGGACACTCCTCTAAAAAATGCTGAAAGACTACCTTCACATTGCTCCCTTCCTTGTGGCCGCTTTATCGCAGTGCTTCGTATACTTGAAAGCCCAACAGCTCATATTGATTTTTGATTGTTTGTTTTTCTCTTTCTCTCTCTCTCTGTCATTCTCTGCTCCTGACGCGCACTCCATTGAAGAGGAAAATATGTTTGCATTCTTTTAATTGTGAGAAAGAACTGTCATCTCTGTCTTGTCATGGAGCACAGTTTAAACTTTTGACTAAAGGGTGTTATTTCATGTCTTGAGGGCTCTAATAATGTTAAAAAACATATTTAGAAGGTCGTAAACAGGTTTTCTATGCTCTAACTGCGAAAATATTAGATTTATAAATGAAGAATCCTACCTCGTGGAAATTCATTTATCGTAGTAGAGTCTGGAACGGATTAACCACGATAAACGAGGGTTTACTGTATAACTGTGCAGAGAATATTTATAAACAGTGTGGGAGAGTTTATAAGGGCTTAAAATATATAAAAATAACCATACAAGCATATGGTTTCTACTTCGCGGATTTTCACCTATCGCAGGGGGTTCTGGAACACAACCCCCAGTGATCGGGGAGGGATTACTGTACATGCATCTCTTCTTCCTGTTTGAAGTAAGGTCATTCATTCTCTTGGTTGTTGGGAAAGTCACTCATACATCTATTTGTGGATCAAAGGTACTCTCTTTGGAAATAAAAGCTACTCTTTTTAGAGCTGGACACTCTGAAGTCCATCAGATCACCCAGAGTTCCCCTCATTTAAGCTATATTCCAGTAACTGAACCTAACCTGGTAAAAAAAGCCTTACTTCAAGAATAGTATCTGAGAACGAAAACTCTTATTCCAGAAAGAAAAATACTTTTCCATATGAAACTGCCAAGGGCAAACAGCTTAAAATTCAAAATGAGCTGAATAACATAACATATACACACAGCACTCCCACAGATAAAGGATCCTTTGTCAAAAAAAATGAGTGTATTCCAACACGAGGCAAAGTTCTAAACTTGAACCATTAGCTACACATATCCAGATAGTATCAAACATGAACATTAGATACATCTAGACGAGAACAGGCCATTCAGTCAACAAAGATCACTAGTCCTATCCACTTAATTCTTCCAAAATAACATCAAGTCTAGTTTTGAAGGTCCATAAAGTCATACTATCCAAAACACTACTTGGTAACTTATTTTCTGTGTCTATGGTTCTTTGCATGAAGAAAAACTTACTAATGTCTGTATGAAAAATACCCTTTAAGAAGCTTCCAATTCATTTTAAAGTAACAGCTTCAATCCACTGTACTAATTTCTTTGTATTTTTAACACTTCAGTCAAGCCACCTTTTAATTTCCTTTTGTGTAAACTTTTTGTAGCACTTCCATATCTTTTTTTTTTGTAAACTGGAGATCAGAATTGCAAACATTTCTCATAATTCATCCCTTGCAGCCTAATCGCTTTCCTCTGGAATTTTTGTAGCACTTCTATGTCTCTTTTTGTAAACCTGAGATCAGAATTGTACACCTACTAAAGATAAACTTAACAGTTTTAGTCTTAGCATCTGTGCTCTTCCAAAACATTGAAAATTTTAAACATTATGGTCACTTGACCATAGAGGTTTAATCTGGGCCCTTCAGCAAGGCCCTTAACTGAAAGTTGCTACAGGGGCACTGTACAATGGCTGACCCTGTGCTCTGACCTCCAAAGGTCATGTGAAAAGACAATTTCCCCTCAGTGAGTAATACAATGTACCAAAAGAAAATCACCTCTATACTCTGAATTTTACCCTAGTTATTACAAAATACCAAATCTAGACAGGGTTCCCCCCGCATTGGTGATTTAAAATATTGAAAGAAGAGTTGAGGCAGCCTTTTGCTTTTATGCACAAAAAATCTGAAATGCTTTACCAATAGAAATATGCCAGGCTAACAATGTTGATCATTTAAAAAAAAACTGATAAAACCCCACTTTTTAATTTGGCTTTCTCATAGTTAGATTTATTTCTAGCCTCATAAATGCAGATATGCATAGAATATCAAATTAATCATATTTGTTTTTACAGTATTGTTCATCCCTTCATGTATAGTTCTAAACCTGATCTGTTCTAAACACCCTGCCCACCAATTCTCTAGTTTAAACAATCCTCTACTAACCTACTTATCGCCTCCCCAACACAATGGGGCCCCTCTGGTTCAAATGTAACCTGTCACAGCAGAACAGGGCCTGTTTGTTCTAAAAAGAGTCCCAATGCCCCATAGACCTGTACTGTTCTATCCTACACCAAGATCTGGGCCACACACTCTTGTGTGGCACAGCAACAATTTCAGTTAAGACTACCTTGTTAGTTCTGCTCCTCATCCTGGTACCTAATTCTTTAAATTTGGATTGCAGAACTTGCAGCCTGTCCTCATGTATGTCATTTGTTCCAACATGGTGATCTGTAGTGAGAGTATGGAGTAAGTTGAGGAGACCATGTAGAGGTGTGGCTATATTCTCAAGAGAGGAGAGGAATGAGATTCAGTAGTAACAACAGAATACGTGTGTGTAAATGAGAGGAAGGTCAGTGTAATGGTGAGGATGCAGGGGGTAATGTTGGTGAAGGTGGATGAGTTTAAATACCTAGGATCAACTTGTGAATTGTGGAAGAGAAGTGAAAAACAGAGTGCAGACAGGGTGGAATGGGTGGAGAAGAGTGTCAGGATTAATTTGTGACAGACGGATATCAGCAAGAGTGAAAGGGAAGGTCTACAGGACGGTAGTGAGACTAGCTATGTTATAAGGGTTGGAAACGGTGGCACTGACCAGAAAGCAGGAGACAAAGTTGGAGGTGGCAGAGTTAAAGATACTAAGATTTGCATTGGGTGTGACAAGGATGGACAGGATTAGAAACGAGTACATTAGAGGGTCAGCTCAAGCTGGAAGGTTGGGAGACAATGTCAGAGAGGTGAGATTGCATTCGTTTGGACATGTACAGAGAAGAGATGCTGGGCATATTGTGAAAAGGTTGTCAAAGATTGAACTGCCAGGCAAGAGGAAAAGACAAAGGCCTAAGAAAAGGTTTATGGATGCGGAGAGTGAAGACATGCAGGTGATGGGTGTAACAGAGCAAGAAGCAGAAGACGGAAGATATGGGAAAAGCTCTTCTTATTCAAGTTAGCTCTAAAAACATCTAAATTCACCTGAAACTGCATTGCAATGTTTTTTTCATACAAAGTACACTGCCACCATCAATTTGATGTGTTGAAAAAAGAATATGTGAGATTGTACTTTGTGGATACTGCGATTCGCAAGATAACCAGCTTGCATTTAGCACATCCTTAGTGTGGCTGAGTGAAAGAACTACAAGTAGCCACTGGAACTGTCGTCCCAGTTTAATTCTTCCAAAAGATTCTCTTTTATAGAAAACAAAAGTTACGGCCACTATGTGGCCCAACAGAAAGGCTTTTCAAAATATTGCCATCAGGCTAGATAGCATTGTCTTTAGGTAACTCCGTCCTTGTCTCCTTCGGTATACGACAGAACGTCTTCTCCTTTTAGCAGCAGGATTTATAGAGTGAGGACATAAAGGAACGGAGTCATTTTCTCTCATCAGAGATCTTCTCCATGCTGTGGTGGGAATAAATGGTGCTAAGTGCATGAAAGGACCCCAAAGAGTGGTCCACTGACATGCATGAGGGGAACAATAGACATTGAGTAGATGAAGTATGCAAATATTAGAATGCACAATAGGCTTTCATTCTGCAAAAGGAAGGATGGTGATAGCATGGCACTTGATCACAAATGAGGTACCTTTTAGAAAAAACAGGTTGATTTGAGTACAGCTATATGGAAATGCAGATTCATGTACTAATTCAAATGCACACATTTGCATGTACTAAATCTCAGTGTCTCAATATGCCATTCACATGTTCTCCTAAAGTTGTGTTAAACTGATGCTGCTTGTGTACTTTGTTTTACCACTTCTGTTGAAACATTGCAATGCAGTTTCAGGTGAGTTTATATACGTGTTTATTTATTTTTTTAGCCAAGTGAAATAACTTAGAGCAGTATTATTTTTCAGAATAGTCTAATATAGTTTTTATCATACATTATGCACTGAAAAAATGAGTAATTATTAGTGATAGTTTTCCTGTGATTATTGTATAGTCTGGAGGAGAAACAGATCACAATTCACATTCTGGTAGTAAACTACATTACCTTGAAAGTGGCAGCTGAAGTGGATTTTCCAAGGTGAAAAGAATATGCAAATGCAGTGAAGTTCATGCTGGGGAAGAGAGACAGAGATTCACACCTGGATACCAACATTCAATTGCATTGTTTGCATTGGTAAATAAGTGTCTTTTATGCAAAAAACAAAGAAAAATGTAATTAATCATGTTATCTGAGTAGGATTTTAGAGTTGAAACTACATTGGCATTTGCAGTGCACCTCATTAGGGAAAGTCAAGGAAGGATAGGAGAGCAACACGCACATAGATGAGATAATTAAAGATTTAAAAACGCAATGCCAACTGGCATTAGCCACAGTGTTTCTAGTGTTAGCATACTACTGTTCATTACTTTGTGGTGTTTGTTATGATGTTTGTAGGATTGTAACATTTTACATTATAGGGCTTAGTACCTGCCTTTAATCCTGAATCCTTATAAAAAAAGAATCAAGGACCAAACAGGAGGTTGGTTACATGTGTCTCTGGTATCAGCAGATTTATACCTTTAAACTTTATTTAGGAAAGAGGGCTATTCAAAAATAAATAAATTCATTTATAATTTATTTCATCATTTATTAATTTATATTAAGTACTTCAAAATGTATGTCTACTATGACTAGATGTTTTAATCCCTTTGTAATCAGAACAGCATTGATTTCTTAGGTAGGACTGAAGGTGTCTTCATGGGTTTTCATCTGGCAGTGTTACTACCTCCAGTATGACACATCATCAGTTGTGTACCCCGGGGTCATTGGGTGTTTCAGCCTTTATCACAATACACCCTTGCCCGAGGACGGCCCACCACAGGCTGATCAGACCTAGGTGTATGCCGCGCTGGAGGCTCCATGAGCAGCCCATATGGTCTCATTCCGCTTCAGCCACAACCAATGGCTGCTTCTTATGGCGGTATCTGCCAGCTCCTTAATGGTTTTCCACTGAGCCTGCCCACTGACTCCTACCTCCATCAGCAGCCTCGTGGTTTACCTAGCTACGAAACCCCTGCAGCCCACCTCCACTGGATGCACAGACACTTTCCAGACCTGGTCCTCTGCCAAATTTGTATATCGCAGATTTTTCCTTTCGAATGCGTCATCAGTGGCTTCTTCCCATGGGACTGTCGGCTCCACAATGAACACACGTTGACAGGATTTAGACCAAAGGGCCAGGTCTGACCGCAGATTTGTTATTGTGAATTTAGGTGGGAAAGTTAGTCTTTGATTTAAATCCACTTGCATTTCCCAGTCTCGGGCTGCATTCAGTGGACATGAGATTGGAGACACTCTTTTGGCCGGCTGCTTCTCACCCTCACGGACAAAAGATGTTTGTTGCCAAGAGGCAGTCTCAGCTTCTAAGGGTATGGCGTTGGTAGTTACCCTCTTGATCTCCAGTGCAGCTGCCAAGCTCCTCAAAACTTGGTTGTGGCGCCAGGTGTATCTGCCTTGGGTAAGGCTCGTCTTGCAGCCCACCAGGATGTGTTTAAGAGTTGCTGGGGCAGCACACTGGAGACAGGCCGGATCCTCTCCAAACCAAAGATGCAAGTTTGTTGGAGAGGGCAGGACATCATATGTGGCTCGGATGGTAAAGCTCAGCATACTGGACTCCATGTTCCACAGCTCGCTCCAAGTAATCTTTCTCCTCTCCACAACATCCCACTTCATCCAGCGGCCTTGCTTGGCTTGCGACACAGCCCTAGCACATCTGTCCACTTCCTCCTGGTGGCGCACCTCCTCTATCACCAGGCGTTGCCATTCTAACGGGTTTGCCTTCTGCCATGTGGGTGTTGTACACAGGCCTAGGCCCCCTCTGCTGGTTTGGGCTTGTCCCAATATGTCCCGATGTCTCAGGGCAGCCTTTGCCTGTGCCACTGCTGCTCCTGGCCTCCACCTCCTCCCTGTTACCAAGGTTGGAGCAGCGCCTTTGACCAAGGGATCCTTAGATTCTGTGATGGTTATTTCAAGCCTTGCTTTGTGGCATTTGTACTCTTCTACCAGGCTTGATATTGGAAGACAGAGTACTCTGTTGCCATATAGGCCTATGCTACTGAGGCATCTGGGTAATCCAAGCCACCTCTGCACCTGCACATTCACCAGCATCTCCAGCCGCTTGGCATGGGATAGGGTGACCTCATAGATGGAAATTGGCCACATGAGGCGGGGCAGCAATCCAAACTGAAAGCACCAGAGCTTCAGCTTCCCTGGGAGAGCAGTATGGTTAATTTGCTTTAGGCCGCTGATACTGTGCTGCCTGAGTTGTTCCACCTGTTCGGAGTCTTTTAGCTCTGCATTGTACCAACGTCCAAGGCTTTTGATGGGCTTCTCCATGATTGTTGGTATCGGCACATCATTAACATGGAACCTCTCGTTGACAAGCTGGCCCTTAACGATGGAGATGCTGCAGGATTTTTCTGGTTTAATCTCAATTCATGCCCATTTGATGTTACCCTGGAGTTTGTCCAGCAGGCGTCTGGTGCATGCCATGTTATAATCGTCATGTCATCCATAAACGCCCTGATCGGAGGAAGGAACAGTCCGCTCTTCAGACGTTCCCCTCCAACCACCCACCGTGAAGCTCGAATAATTATCTCCATTGCCATGGTGAAGGTCAGTGGGGAGATGTGCTGCTGTATAACATTGCAAGATTTTTCTGGTCACTGTCAGGTATTGACACATTAATTCTACAAACAATCTGTTTTTTTCTTTTTTTTTTTTGATTGATTTTATTAGTTTTATTAAAATCAAATAGCATTCCATAAAAATAAGTCAAGTTTTATAAAAATAGGTTTGAAACAAATCAACCACCACCCTTGAGAAAGAGAACTAGGCCAGCAGAGTAAAACTTTAAGCTAGTAAAAATAAGTAAATAGACACATTAATAAATGAATAAAGATAATTAGTGAAATAAAGGAAAAAAAGAGGGAAGAGAATCTGTGAATTCTGTGCATTGCTACCTTCCACTCCGTTTCTCAGATGTTGAGTAAGAGATCCTTTACCCACTCTTTGAAAGGGAGGGACTGTAAAATGATTTTATATATTACAGAAATGCTGTCTGAGTCCTCAAGACCGATCAGTATTTTTTCCGGTATAGAGGTAGGTGGGACGTGTGGAAAATTGGGCAGGTTCTGTTTAACAAAGTTTCTAATTTGAAGGTAGTGAAAGAAATGTGTTGCTGGAAAGTTAAATTTGGAGTATAATTGTTCATAGGATGCAAAGTCTCTAAGTGATCCCGAATGTTTTCCAGACATTGAAAATTGTACATTTGAGAGTGTGGAAAAAGGTGGTTCTCTATGGAGGAATATTTCGGACAAAATGAAATAAATAAATAAATGCGTAAATAAATAAAAGTACTGTGAAATGTGAGCATAAATAAATAAATGTGTCATGAAATGAGAGCCTTAATAAATAAATATGTCATGAAATGAGAGCATAAATAAATAAATGTGTCACGAAATATGTTTTTCGTTGCTTATTTATTTCATTTTGTCCGTAACATTCCTGCAAACCGTCATGAAATACGGCTTGAAATAAAACTGTCACTTTCACTCGTCAAAGTTGAGAGGATGGGCTCTAACACGCCCTCTAGTTACTGATTGGTGAATCGATAGCACAAGAATGAATTAGAAAAATGCTTACTACTGCCGATGAAATGGATTCTGCCGAAGATATTATGTATTTCAGAGAGAGAATTGAAGATTTATCGGAAGAAATTACAATGTTGGCGGCCCTTTTAGAACTGAGTATTTGACCCTTATTTTACGAGTAGAAAGTCAGTTGCATATTCGCAGATACTTTTTCAAACAACTGTACAGCTCTGATCAGTGGTAAAGTTGTTCAGTTCAAAATATTAGGTGGAGCTGCTTTGAGCATTCCATGTCAAAGTACCTAAACTAATACAGCCGTTGCAGCTTACCGTATATCAAACTGGCGCATTCGCCTTGTGATCGTCTTCTCTGATACATCATACAGATCTGCAATCTGTTGTACTTTTAAACCGCATAACAGAAGGTGTTCTATTGACTCAGCTGGAATGTCAAAGGATGGACGTCCAGAGCAGGGAACTTTGTCACCTGAACTGGAGTGTAGTCGAGTCCGTTCCACCTGTTCTTCGATAATTTCAAAAACAGTTTCATCTATATCGGAGTCTAAAAGGGCCGCCAACATTGTAATTTCTTCCGATAAATCTTCAATTCTCTCTCTGAAATACGTAATATCTTCGGCAGAATCCATTTCATCGGCAGTAGTAAGCATTTTCTAATTAACTCTTGTGCTATCGATTCACCAATCAGTAACTAGAGGGCGTGTTAGAGTCCACCCTCTCAACTTTGACGAGTGAAAGTGACAGTTTTATTTCAAGCCGTATTTCATGACGGTTTGCAGGAATGTTACGGACAAAATGAAATAAATAAATAAGCAACGAAAAACATATTTCGTGACACATTTATTTATTTATGCTCTCATTTCATGACATATTTATTTAATAAGGCTCTCATTTCATGACACATTTATTTATTTATGCTCACATTTCACAGTACTTTTATTTATTTACGCATTTATTTATTTATTTCATTTTGTCCGAAATATTCCTCCATAGTTCTCGTGCAGAGGTGCCACAGATGAAAGCTTCTCTATCTTAAAATACTTCCTACTTTGGTTCCATATTCTGATAGAGTGAAGCACAATTGGGTTGTTAGTATATTGGTGATAACTTGTATTTATTGGGGTACAAAGCAAGGAATATAAAGCAGTGCTGCAGGATTATATTTCTATTGCGGACCAAGCCAGTGTGTGTTCATCTGTTTGTGTCCATGTCCAGGTTTTTATAGCTTGTATATTTGCTGCCCAGTAATAAAATTGAAAGTTAGGCAGAACCATGCCACTGTCCGCCTTTGGTCTTTGTAGGGTTGCCCTTTGGATATGTGGATGTTTTGAATTCCAAATAAAAGAGGTTATGGTTGAATCTAATTTCTTAAAAAATGATTCATTGATATAAAAACACATTGGAATGTTATTGAAATAAAAAAAAGCTGAGGAAGGATATTCATCTTAACAATGTTAATTCTTCCAGATAAAGTGAGATGAAGGGTTGACCATCTAGGCAAGTCTTGCTTAATTTTTTTCATACAGACAGCAAAATTTTGTTGATAAAGAGCTTTATGTTTACTTGTGATGTTTACCCCTAGGTATTTAAACTGATCTGCGATGATAAAAGGGAAGGTGTCTAATCTAATATTGTGTGTTTGAGAATTCACTGGAAAGAGCACATTTTTAATCAAATTAATTCTGAGACCAGAAATCTTTTGAAATTTTGTTAGTGCTGTTAGGACTGCAGGCACAGTATTTTGTGGATCTGATATATATATATATATAGTACCATATCATCTGCATATAGAGAAATTATCTGTTCAGGTCCTTCTCTGATAATCTCCTTTATCTCATAAGCATTTCAACAGTGAACAGCATTAGTGACAAAGGGCATCCTTGTCTGGTACCATGTTCTAGTTTAAAGTATTCTTCTTCTTTTTTCGGCAGCTCCTGTGAGGGGTTGCCGTAGCAGATCATCTTCTTCCGTATCTTTCTGTCTTCTGCATCTTGTTCTGTTACACCCATCACCTGCATGTCTTTGCTCACCACATCCATAAACCTTCCCTTAGGCCTTCCTCTTTTCCTGTAACATGGCAGCTCTATCCTTAACATCCTTTTCCCAACATACTCAGAATCTCTCCTCTGCACATGTCCAAACCAACACAATCTTGCCTCTCTGACTTTGGCTCCCAACCGTCCAACTTGAGTTGACCCTCTAATGTACTCATTTATAATCCTATCCATCCTCATCACACCCAGTGCAAATCAAATTAGCATTTTTAACTCTGCTTCCTCCAGCTCTGTCTCCTGCTTTCTGGTCAGTGCCACTGTCTCCAACCTATATAACATAGCTGGTCTCACTACTGTCCTGTAAAGTAATCTGAATAAATGTTGATAATACAAACTGAAGCGTATAGACTGGTATACAGTAGTTTGATCCATGCACAAATGTTCGGGCCAAACCCAAATTTCTCCAATGTATTGAAAAGGTAGTACCATTCAACCATATCACATGCTTTTTCCGCATCCAACAATATCATCATCTCCGGGGTGTTTGACTAGCGGGTGAATATATTACATTAAATATGTGTCGAAGAATGGAAGTTAAGTGTCTGCCTTTAATAAATCCAGTTTGGTCTTGTGATATTACTGAAGGGAGCACTTTCTCCATCCTTCTAGCTAGGACTTTGGAGAGTATCTTAACATCATTATTCAGAAGTGAAATTGGTCTGTATGATGCACATTGTAATAAGTCCTTATTTTGTTTAGGAAAGAAGGTAATTAATGCTTGGAGAAAAGTCTGAGGTAGAATTTTATTGTCTCCAGCATCTGTAAATGTTGCTAATAAAAGGGGAGCTAGCTGAGTTTTTTTATGAAATTCGTCAGGGTAGCCATCAGGGCCTGCTGCTTTCCCACTCTGAAGTGAGTTTATAGCATCTAGCAATTCTGACAGTACCAGAGGTTTATCCAATTCCTCTGCACTGACAGTATCTATTTGTGGTATCTGTAATGCATCCAGAAATGCATTAGATTGTGTCTTGTCTTCTTTAAACTCTGTACAATATAAGGACATATAGTAGTCTCTAAATGTGTGCATTATATTTTTATGGTCAATGATATTTTGTCCATTTGTGTTGGTGATTGCTGGGATTGCATTGTGAACTTCTTGCTTGTGGATTTGTTGAGCTAAGATCTTATTAGCTTTCTCTCTATGTTCATAGTAATGATGTCTTGATTTTAAAATGAGTTGTTCTCTAAAAACAATTTGTTATTGAAACTTACCACCATCTTATTTTGAAGAATCCATTCATTCATATTTAAACCTGCTTATGAAGTCTAGGGTAATAACAACATTTATTTCTATAGCACATTTTCATATATAGCATATACTGTAGTTCAAAGTACTTTACAAGGTGTCAAAAATGTCCCACAGTGCTAGCCTGATGTATCTCTATTGGTAAAGTATTACAGATTTTTGGTGCATAACATCAAAAGCCCACCTTACCACTTCGTTTATGCTTAGCCTTAGAATAATAATCCATCCAGTGTTTGCAGATATGAGGTTATGACTGGAAATGTAAAAGGGCAGGCATTCTAAAATATAGGAAGGAGCAAGATTATTTAAGAGTGTTAAATACCATTAGTACAATATTTTAAAATCAGCTCTAAAGGACACAGGTAATCAGTGTAACAGTACTAAAACAGGTGGGATGTGGTCACATTTTGTGTTTCTGGTTAAGATATTTTCTACTACATTCTGAACTAACTGCAACTGATTTTGTGTTTTTTATCTTGTTAGGAGTACATTATACGAATCTAGTCAACTAAAAACAATGGCATATTAATGTCATAGCACCTTGCATTGTTATCAGAGGTCATAATGTTTGAAATGTTCCTAAAATGGAAAAAGGCAATTCTAGTAATAGGGTTAATACACAAATTAAAGTTTATCTCAGAGTCCATGATTACACTTAAATTCTCACCTTCCACCTCAACTTTTAATGCTAAGGGATAAAGTTTATTTCTAATACCCTCATAATCTCAATTTTTACAAACAGCTGTTTTCATGTTTTTTCTTTATTTAGCTTGATAACATTACTACTCAACCATTCAAAAATACAAATAAGACACAGGATCAAAGAGGCTAAGGTGTCAGGGTCATCAGATACTATAGATAAGTACATCTGCATATAACAGTTTGCCTAACTGTTTGCCTAACATATCATGGACCCCTGAACTACAACTACTAGAACTAACAAAGAATTTTCTACTTGTTAAATAGGACTGAAACTAATTTAAGACACTAACTGAGAGACCCACCCATTGTCCAAGGTGATTTATTAAAATGCTGTGGTCTACAGTGCCAAATGATTAATTAAAGTCTAGAATAGATATGTTTATCTGTGCTAACATTAACCTACAAGTCATTTACTATTTTAATCAGTACAGTTTCTATAGTATGATTTGTTCTAAAACCTGACTGAAACTTATCAAGAATAGAATGTGTATTCAAGGAATCATCCAATTGCTGAAAAAACATTTTTTCTACAATTTTAATTAAAACAGGCAGGTTGTGAGTAGGTCTAAAGTTGTCAAAGACAGCAGAGTCTAGATTTTGTTGTGAGCAGAGGTTTTACTACTGCAGTATTTAGAGAATCTAGTAAGACCCCAGTATCTACTGAAGAGTACACTACCAATTAGTACATCAGAGACTTTTTTTAAAAAGCCTGTGGGGGCCAGGTCAAGGACCCAAGAGGGAAGTTTTAGTTGAGTAATTATTTTATGAAGTTCAGGTAAACCTATTTTAGTGAAGGAATTTAATCAATGGAAATGACCATACAGAGGTTCAACAGAATTAAAACTGGAGAAATAATTTATTTTATTAATATTGTTTATTTTGTTTTGAAAAATGCTGCAAAAGCTTTACAAGTTTCTTTTGAATTTTTCTGGAGGAATTCCACGGATAGATTTAGTAGATGATAAGCAGTTATAAATAATAAATAAAATTCTTGCATTTCCTGAATTATTGTTTATAGTTTTAGGAAACTAGTATTGCCTCTCTAGAAGAAAGACTACTTTGTTGTATTAATTTATATGTGCTTTCAATATTTCATCATGGAATTTTAATTTATTTTCCTCTATTTACATTCAGCTTTGCGGCATTTCCACTTAAGTTCAGACACTCTATGCTTGAGGATTTTTTAACAATATTTCAGCGGTTGCTATGTCAGTTTAAACTCTCACCTTAAGCATTTAAATATTCTACCTTACTGGTAACAATGCCAACTTTGTTAGAAAAAGCCTACATTCAGACTGATAGTGGGGACTGGTTGACAGGGTGATAAGTAAAGTATCTATCTATCTATCTAAGTGCTGGTTATCATTATTGCAGTACCAAAAGCAAAACAGTTTATTGTAACACACAGGCACAGTACCCATGGTGGGCCAATTTATATTTTCCAATTACCCAAACACCAAGCATGTTTGGTTGCTGATATAGTGATCAAGGATTTAGTAATACAGTACAAGAACTGCAAACAAACTTACATTCACACTGAAATAATGTGTAATTTTAAACTTAAGTAACTAGATATACATGAGGAATCTGAGAGTCTCACTCATGTGATGTGCAGTAGCTTTGACTTGGGCTACTTGAAGGTTTGTGACTCCCTATTATAGATTTACTTGTATCATTTTTATTATAAAATCACTACGTAATTAATCCTGGTACTGACTTTTTAGTGCATTGGTTAGCAGAACTGATGTATGCAAAGAAAAAAGGGATACAAATCACCTCAAGTATAAGTGAGCCTCTGGATTTATGATCTGCTAAATTGATTTCAATTTACGTGAAATATACCAAACCAAAAGTTGGAAGGACAAATTTTCCCAAGTTTGGACTTAACCATGCAGATTAGTAGCAAAATTAACAACTTTTTATGAACGAAGAGTCGTGAAGATACAGCTAAAGTTGAAATAATGACTTTGGATTATTTTACAAGACTTTGTTATGCACATAGGCATCGATGATCTTTCATCAGCAGGGCTTTGAAACATCACTTGATTTTGGTTTGATGTGCTTCCTCTCACATGCATGATTACGAATGTATAAATGATATTCATCAACATAATGTATATAAAAAACCCCTTCAAGATACTGCCCTATGATTTGTTAATAACTTGAACCTGATTTAGGCAGTTTAAGTGACAAAGCTAGGGTTCACTGTTTCACAAGGTAATATTAAGTTTTATTTTTTCTCTTATGTATATTGTATAATGTATGTATATAAAATTTACTTTTAAAATAATTAAATGATTACTTTGATTATATCAGGTTATTTAGATTAAACATGTCACATTTACTCATATTAACATTTAATTATAAAGTAATGATTACATATTTTCAATTGGCAAAACTAATTTTTTTATATTCTGAATTTTTAAAATGATTTGTGTACCAACTATGCATATTTAAGAAAAGGACATCTGGATGCCTGTGTTAAAAATGCAGAAAAACTTAATTCAGATTCATAAGTGGATTTCAAAATTGTTTTAACGAACAGCAGACTCTGCAAACATTTTTTGAAAAACAATTACAATTGAAGCAAATGTAATGTTTACAACAACCCATCTGGACTCGCACTTCAAAGCAGAGAAAATGAAGAAGGTCTTTAAATATCTGAACACATAGCTTTTAATTAAGAATTCAAATGTTTAGGTCACATTGTTTTTTCAAAGACTTGTTAACCTTTAGGAAACATGTGCAGATTGTTTTTCTCTGCTAATGCTAGTGTGCAAATAAGAATACATTCTTTCATTTTGCTTAAATGCAATATATGTTTACCATAAAGATGTGTTTTTGTCATAAGGTACCCATCTAATTGATACAATAATTAACTTGTACTATTTTGCCAATCCACAATTATCCTTCAAATTGTTTAAACAAATGATCATAAGCAGTATGTTATTTCTGAAATGAAAATAAGAACAAAACAAATTTCCAGTAATTTAGAGAGCCATTTGTTTATGCTAAGTTTTTGAGAAGCTGTGAGCTTTGAGGCAGAGTGGGAAAAAAACAAGAAGGGGACTGAAGAAATAAGTTGCATCATCTTGAATAATGCTTATATTCCTCCCTCTGTAAATCGGGATACTGTACTGCATCAGAAATGATTTACTCTGTTACCAACACTCTCACTTTGACACACTTCTATCAGTATCTACCAAGTTTCATGTTTGTGCACAACACACTAGTACTGCTTTATTTAAATTTTAAATGCCTTAGATCTGACCAGATCTATCTATCGATCTATCTATCTATCTATCTATCTATCTATCTATCTATCTGTTTTGTCAAAGCGTTCTACTGTGATTGGAATTCAACATCTAATCAAAATAGTGAAACAAGCAAGAAAACAAAAACTGCATAATGAAATGTAAACTAATGAAAGCAATTAAAGAAAAGATCAATAATCACCTATCAAGAAGAGTTGTATTAGTGAATAGTTGGCATGGGTTTAGAAGAGGTAGATTTTGTTTCAGTTAAACAGTATACTGGAATTATACAAAGAAACAAAACATATGATCAGAGAGAACCATATGGTATTATGTATTATGGTTTTCAGAAAGCTCTTGATTAGATACTACAGAAGACACTATCAAACTAATAGAAATGGGTATTCAGTGTGCAAGGGTACGGAATTTGTTTAAGCACCAGAAGCAATGGTTTATTATAAAAGGAACTTTTTCAGAATTATGTGAAGTTAGAAGAAGTAGTAGTGCCTGATTAAGTGCAAAGAAGTGTAAATAGAATGATATTAAGACTAAAAGGTATGAGCTGTGAACAATGATAAGAGAATTTCAGTCTTTTTTACGCAAATAAACAGTGATTAGAAGGTGACATGATTGTATTGTTTTAAAATGTAAAAGGAAATAGTACAGTGGATCTTATCTATTATCTTAAAATTATTTCAAAAATAACATGGGGAAACATGGAAATTGGTCAAGGGAAGATTTTGTAGAAATGTTAGAGAATTACACTTCATGCTGAGAACCATGGAATAAATTCCCAGTTATTATGGTTGAGTTGATCTTTGATGAACTTAAAAACTTAGACTGACATTATTTTGGAGAAATTCTGTAAAGAGAATTTAAAAGGCTGTTGGACTAAATGGTTTTCCTTGTCAAGTTTGTTCTAATTTTAAAAAATGCTGTTGCAGGATCAAATTATGAAACTAGAAAACTGTTGTGTAAGAAATAACTATGGTATTGTCAGGATTTCTAGTGAGCCTGGAACGAAAAATAGTGATTATTATTTTTTTTTTTTCACTTAAGTTCTGAAATACAGCTTCCACGAAAATACAAAGATTGAAGGGCTCATTGATTAACAGAGAGATTGCTGCACCCCGGTGGATAATCCAGAGCTTTTATAAGGCCTATTCAGTACCAAGACCAAAAGAAGATGCTTATAGTGACAGAGGGAGAATGGAACACATCTATATAAAGGCTATTCAGTGCTTTTCTCCTTGATAACACCCCCATGAAACCCTTCCTTTACCACTTGTTGGGGGGTATCCAAGTTCGATGGATAAACCCTTGTTTTGCTGTGATAAATACTCATTTTTGTTCTTCATGGTTACTGATTTGCTGCTGTTGTTTTTTGAACCCACTATTTGGTCCTTGTTTTCGTTTTGACAATTGGTTTTTAACTTTGCCTATTCACTGACAGGTCATTTATCATTTTTGTCCTTTACTGACTCTTGCAAGTCAGTACAGGATCAAATTTCCATGATGGAACCCCCAAACAGATATCCCACATAATATTCTACCCCTTTTGACCAATGTTAAAATTATAAGGAACAATTCTTCTGTCAGAATACATTTTAACAGACATTTCTGCTTCAACAGGTCCTCCCATACTAATGGCTAATTTCTCTGTAAATTACACAAATACTCTTTAAACTGGGAAAACAAGCATTAAATGTATCAGTTAAGAAAACAACATTTATTTTTATAGCACATTTTCATACAAACAATGTATCTTAAAGTGCTTTAAACGATATCAAAGAGAAAGTTACAGGAAAAGAAAAACAAATAAGATTAGACAATACTATTAATGAATAAGTAATAAAGAAAAAACAAATATATACAATCTTATCAAACAGATATATAATTAGTAGAAGAGTAGAATTCGTATATACAATATCATAATAGATGTCTCTAAAGATGAGTCTGGTAATAAGGTCAGATAGCAGAAAAACAAAAAAAAAATCTGTAGGGGTTTTAAGGCTGAAAGACCGCCTAACCCCACTGGGCATTCTACTTAACGTAATTGTCCTTAAGTCATCCCTCTTTGTTTCCAGACTTCATATGAGAGGATCTGATGAAGTTATGCTCTTGGACACCTGGACCACCTGCCTTTATTCTAGCATCACAGTTGGCTACACAATGCCTCTATCAGGTGGTGGTGGAGCAAAACGCCACCACAGAAAATCTGGAAAAGACAGCTGAGAAAAGTAGAGCAAGTCCCTGAAAAATATAATTCTATGCCAATATAGTCTATTAGGAGTACAACTAAAATGCAGCTACAAAAATGGCAAATTAAAATCATGGGTTTCTAGCAATTTTTTGAATGTTCCACAGTATTAGCCTGGCAAATTTCTGTTGATTAATTATTCCAGATTTTAGGTGCATAATAGGAAAGGGCCACTAACCACTTCTTTTATACTTGGCCACTGCTTCCATTGTTGATATTCCCAGGTTCTTTCGTTGTCATTTTCTAAAGCAGGAGCCAGTGTTAAGCTTACTTGGCCCAGGGTGCGAGTGGCATGATGTAGAGTAGAGGTATCGAAATTGACCCACAACATTGATGAAGTCTGTAAGAAGTGAACTTTCTGATCCCTGAGATGCTTTTGTCTGGCATGGAGCTGTTGAATCTGCATCATTATAATGGGGAATATTTTACATTTGTATTGCCTATGTGAGAAATGGATGAAGAAAAACAAAATGAAGACATCTGCATGTCAGCATTTAAGTCTGATGACTTGCTTCACTGCATCAAACCATTCATCAAACATAGAAGCATGAAGATTAATCCTGTTGCAGCTGCAAGCCTGCTGTCACATGTTGATAGTAAACATCAATGATGACATCACAAACTAAAACTTGCACACACACGCCACACATATTTTTGCTGGAACTGCAACTCATGCATGCATCTCGTTAATTTCTGAGGATGTGCTCGGAAGATGCGTCAAAAGAATGCTGGGAACACTTGGCAGCCAAGACACAGAAGTATAAACTGATCCATACTGTCATTCAAACTTCAAATTGGATTATATGGAGCAATAAATGCTGAAGTGAACAATCCCTAAATGTAAAAAGGCTCCATGATCTTCAGA
This sequence comes from Polypterus senegalus, assembly GCF_016835505.1. Taxonomy (NCBI): domain Eukaryota; kingdom Metazoa; phylum Chordata; class Cladistia; order Polypteriformes; family Polypteridae; genus Polypterus; species Polypterus senegalus. The sequence continues at coordinate 92,685,982 of NC_053157.1, forward strand.
GGTCCAGACTCATTTTTGGAACCATTTTTCTACAATTCCTCAGGCTTTCTAGGTAAATCTACTACACTCGCAGCCCTTTCTGCGTTCTTTCACGACATTGTAAATAATATAATAACCATACAATTCCAAGACAGTTGCAAAAGTATGAAAACATGAATCAGGCAAATAATATTTCCATCTACATCATATTATTCTACCTGAAAAAGCTGGAAAAGGACCAGGGACCTCATGTATGATTCCATGTGTAGAATTCACACTAAAACATGGTGTACAGACAAAAACAGAAATGTGCATATGCATAAAAAATCCAGATGCATAAATCTGTGCATGCGCCAACTTTAATGTTCTTCTGCTACATAAATCCTGGTTAGCCTGAAATATAACGCATGTACACGATCCAGCTGCGCTCCCCAAATCCTCCCAGAATTATGCCTCTTTGAACATGCAAAACAATATAAATAGCCTCTTAAGTTCAGTGTTCTATGAAACACAATGGCAAAAGCACGGGAATAAATGAATTTCAGCGAATATCAAATGGAGGTAAGGAAAAATGTACTATTTGTTGGTTTAAGCAGTGGTATAAACAACAAAAGAAAGTTGATCAAGTGAAATAGAGTGGCGGAGAAACTCAAAAATTCAAGTTCAGAAAGTTGCACAGTGCCCAAACTAAAAAGAAGTGTCATATGGAAGCATATTATGGTAAAGAGAAAAGAAAAACAAAAAAGGACACAGTGGAAAGAGAGGTTGAAATTTCAACTTTAATCACATAGTTTATTTTGTCATTAAAGTAGAATTTCATAAACTTCATCTTAAAATCGTATAATTTACTAGTTTCTCAAATCACATAGTAACTAAAGTAGCACGTTAAATGCTTTGTATACTACTGTATGTGTTGTACAGTATATTCTATGCAGGTATATAACTGCTTCAGTCTCTGCCTAGATCTACTTGAAAATTTGTTAACTAATAGTACGTACTGTAAAAGAATCGGTCTCAACACACAAAAAAGGTTTGGATCTGCCACCATTATATTGCCCCGGCTGTAAAAGGGTATTGAAATAAGCAATGAAGTACTCTGTTTAAGTTCCAGAACTAAACTGCTTGAGTAGTGAAAAGATGGCGGCTTTAAAAGCCAAAGCCGGAAATGATGTCATCTAGGTCCCAAACTGGAAGTGATGTGGTTCTAGGTGCCGGAACCAGAAATGGTGTCGTTGATGTTGAATTTGGTAGGTTCTCCCATATTTGGCCTGCAGAGACAGCAGAAGTAGGTTTAGCATACCCCGCCACCCCCTGGCCTGGTGGGTAATTACCTCCACTTGGTCCATTCAGCTTCCTCCTAATCGCATTTATGTTACAATACATATTTCCTTTACTTAACAATAATGTATACACGTTTTCATTGGTTAAAAAAGACGAAGATATACCACTGTATGCTAATTTGAGACTAATGTCCCCAGAACACATTAATTTTCAAACCAAGTAAATATAAACTTTTGCTAAGGAAGCTGGCAATTCTGTTGTCACAGTGCTGTGGTTGATGAGATATCAATCAAAGCAGTTTGATCTCCAAAGCAGATGGGCCTTTTGTGAGACAGGTAAATATCTATGTCCTGTAGACAGGTATCAGGAATTATTCAGGGAATTCGCCTTTTCACTTATTAAAGTCTCTAACATATTTCGCCCATTGCCCCTTCATCTATTGGCTTTTACATATGCAATTCATATGTTTTTTTTGCCTAAGAGGAATACGCAGAAATATCCTTTTCTTTACAATGCCCATTTCTAGCCCATTACAACTGCGCAGCTCTGCCTTTACAGTATGCTCAGCCTGTTCCTGTGTTTATTAGAATAATGATGACAGTCACTAAACATTGTTAGTTAACATTCATGAACACTACAATGAAATATCAGATGTTAATTTTATTAATAATTGTTAATATTTGTCTTTGCTCTACAGTGTATAGTGTATTCCACTGCCTTGGTCTGACAATTTCAAAAAATGTTCTAAAAATGATGGGATACTCAAAAAGATTACCATAACTAAAAATATTGTAATGTTGGCAGACTAGACTTGAGATATAGAGGGTCATGATCAGAGGTGGGTAGAGTAGCCAAAAATTGTACTCAAGTAAGAATAGCGTTACTTCAAAATATTATTACTCGAGTAGAATTAAAAACTAGTCATCCAAAAAATTACGCAAGTAAGAGTAAAAAAGTTTTTGGTGAAAAGACTACTCAAGTACTGAGTAACTGTTTGATCATAATAAATTATTTATTTTTTAGAAATGTTGTAATAAGACAACAATATAAAATAAAAATATAAAATAATGTGCAAATTCTGCTATTTCAAAATAATCAAATATAAAATGAGTAAAAATAAATAACATCTTTACAAAATAAAGATGCACAAATAACACAAAGTTCCAAATCTCAGTTTTTTACAACAAGGCTTTTAAAGCCAATACCTACAATAGGTAACATGTACTGTATGTTTGAACAGTGCAAACTACTTACAATGACAAGATATACTGTACACTGACAGTATAATACTGCATATGCACTTGCCCTCCAAATAGCACAGCTGATAGAAAATAACATTAGAACAAGGCAGCTTGTGCACATACAAGAAGTCTCACTTTACCTTTACTGCCTATGCATGTTTGGTTAAAACGTGCTTGTTCTTCACTCAGTGAAGTGATGGCTGAACTTCAGCAGAAGTTGGCTGTCATTTTTCATGTATTCTTTCCCTGTCCACTGTCTGTGAGAAGTTTGTGTCGCTATGCTGCCACAGTTTGTGTGTGGTCATGTAACTGCAAGGCTACGTCTAATTTGTGAAACGGAGCCATGTGATTATTTTTGCTACGTCTGATTGGTGAAATGGAGTCTTGTGATTATTGTTGCTATGTCTGATGATGAAACGGAGTCTTGTGATTATTGTTGCTACGTCTGATTGGTGAAACAGTCATGCAGTAGATCCCCTGGTGGCTTCTCTCTGGCAAAAGTATAGCGTATCTAATGGAAAAAAAGATAACGATTCGAATATTGCCCAATGTAGCAGAGTAAGAGTAGCATTTCTTCTTCACAAATGTACTCAAGTAAGAGTAAAAAGTATGGTGCAGTAAAACTACTCTTAGAAGTACAATTTTTTTAAAAAATTACTCAAGTAAATGTAACAGAGTAAATGTAACTTGTTACTACCCACCTCTGGTCATAATGAAGTGATGGGATGAGAGACAGCACTAACCTATTAAGACACTTACTTTCCCAAAATGTATTTATCTTGGCTTTTGTTTCCTGGTCAGTCTCAGTCTTGAATTGGATTAGTTGAAAGATGTGGGGAGTAAGATGGAGCTGTTACCTTTAGGATAGTTTGCAGGTGCAGGTGGAGTCTCACAGCAGGAGTGCAGTAAGACAGAGCAGTAGAATTAAAACACTGCTGAACATGGAAGCTCGGGTTTGGTCGCTTTGTTAACAAAGGTCCTTTAAAAAGCCATTTTTGCCCAGTTATTTATTTATTTGATGTTCACTATCATATCACCTGATGGTTACTTGCATGCAACACAAGTTGAGAATCGCAGCTCTAATCAATACCTATATTAATATAGGACTAGTTTTATGCAATAATTGAAGAATGTTTTGAGATATGCTTTTTAAAAAACTACTAACTAACTAATTACTAAAACAACTAAAATTTATGTCAGCCCCACAAGGAGTGCTGCGTACCCCTAAACACTGCTTGGCTACACCAGGTTTGAAAACTTTGGTTTAGATAGATATTTTAATTCAGCTTATACAGTATAATAAAACTATAAGAATAGTTTAATTTAGGTGTGAATCAAATTATGCATTTATTAAACCATCATCTTCACAAATGAACATTTTTCTTTAAATTAATTTTACAGCTCTTAAATCTTATTTAAGCAATCAAGTCATTTCTCTAAACACAAAAGTAAGCTGCATATCAAAACAGTGGCAGAATATAAACACATGGTATAAACTTATACAATGAACATTGTAAGAGCCATTTCCTAGTTACATGCATAATCCACGGGAGGTTCCTATATCTCCCATCAGTTGAATAGAATTGGTATATTCTAGCTGTTTCTAACTTCTCTGACTAAACATTATTCTCAGTTAGTGATCAGCCTTGCCATGTGCAAGGTGTAGAGGTCACATGGTTTTAAACCATGTCTTTCGTGCCTTTTGAGCATTGCGTACCTTGTGTATGTGTTTTGTGCATGAAGAAACATGTAAGACAAAGCACTTATTTGAAAGTGGTGCACCATACATTTAAAGTATAAAGAAGAAGAAGTTAAGAATCTTTAAGTATAGAAACAACTAAAGTTCTACAAGAAAATCTACATTTAGAGAAGGTACATTTTTTCTTTTTTTTTGCATTTTATTCTAAGTGTGTAACAACTTTTTTCTTTATTCTTGTGTGGATTATTTGCTTTTAATTTTTACTAAATATTTTTATAACAAACTTTTCAACTTAGAGATTTCTTTCGCCACTTGTTTTATCATAAGCTGCTTGAGATGTTTTAAGCTCAGTAAAAATGATGATCAAATGAATAGCCTTTTTAAAATATAATTTAGTCACATTCTGGCTTTAGACTTTATATATAAACGATTTGTATCATCACCCATTAATTCTTCCCGAAATTTCAGCTGGGAATCCATTAAACTGTCATAAAGAAAAAACTCAATTAGTTATTGTTAACTATGTTTCTCTAAGCAAAAAGATATGTTAGGCAATTATATCTGCCTTACAGAGAAATAATAAATATTATAATACAATTACCCTTTTATATACTAATGTTATTTGCCAAGGTTCATACAAATCTTAGTATTATTATTATGAAACTGCTATCTTCCACCATTTCACATGATAAAGCCACGTTTACCAAAGACAAACAGTCACTCTCAGATCTACAAGGTAGTGTTCAATGTGTTATATTCTTTATCTTAAAGTAATTATTCTTCTGGGACTAATATATCTTCATTAATTAAATTACTTCACTGAAACCTTGTAGCTTCAGATTATTTAAATAGGGCCTGTAATTAATTTCAGGCATGACACCCATCACAGATGTTCCCTTTACCAGATAATCCTGCTATTTGGTTATATATTCACCTTGTTATTCACTGTGAAAAATCATCATAATTAAAAAAAGATACCCTGCCTAATTTATAATGTCTTTTCCAGTATATCTCTCTTTAAAACTACAAGTCCTTCTTAAAAAAAACTGTAAGCAGAAAAGACTTCAGTTAAAAAACAATTTGGTAGATCTGGATTCTGGAATAAAGTGTATAGCACTGATCTGACCCTGGAAGCTTGCAGTGGAGAGATTTTACATCTTCTCATCCTTACATGCTATATTTTATGCATCAGATTGCCAAAAACACACCAAAAATTTAGCACTCACTAAGAATATAATGCAGATCATATTTCACCGCAGAACTCTTATTGTCAAACACACATCTGCATGCTGCACATATGTTGTGTACTATTCTCTTTTTATAATACATACAGTAATATGATGAAACCAACAGATACTTCTCTGTAGTATTTGCAGCTTTTGAGTGACTATGATTTAAATATAATATTTTCAAAATTATTTATTTTTTTAATATGCAAGTAAGAGATTTCACAAAAATCAACAATAGGTCACTATTACATTACTCTATTATACACTCAAAAAACTTTTCACAGGTAACCTGTCATGGATGATTTGGAATATTAACTACACTAGGATTTATTTGTTTGAAATCCAAATTATTTCTTTCTACTTTTTCTCATAGTTTTTTTTGTGCTCTTCTAAAGCAAATAAATGCAATACATATGTTAACATCAATAATTTTGTAATGTCATACATTTTGTGGAAGAAATGGTGCATTATCTGAGGAAAAAGAAACAGTGTTGATATTTTTGGTCACAACTGTATAAACATTTTAAGATGGAATGGAAGTCAGCTGTGCAGAATAGCTATTTGTTGTACAAAGGAATGTTCACATAAGATAGTTTGTAAGGAAGCAGAAACAGAATTACAGAAAATCAGTGGATAGACAGTGTCACAGACGGCTGGGGTTCTTACCCAGCCTGGACGCCTAAAAGGACCGGACGGTGACAATAATAGCTTCTGGGTCAAGAGAGGGCAACCGCGAGGACCACGGGAAAGGGACAAAAAGATTTTAACCCATTGAGACCCGTGGCCACCGCCAGGGGGCGCCTTAAGTCTCAACAGACCAGAAGAATCATCACTTCCGCCACACCAGGCAAGATGGCGGCTGAACCTGACAGGAACGCCCGGAGTGCTTCGGGGCAAAGGGCAGCACTTCCGCCACACCAGGAAGTGCTGCTGGAAGATCATTTCCAGCCACCCGGAATGCATCCGGGCGGGAATAAAAAGGCCCGCCTCCTAATAGTCGGAGAGCTAGAGTCGGGAGAGGGAGCAGGACGAAGCTCCCAGGAGGAGATTGGCGGCCAAGGACATTGAGAGAAGCCTGAAAACAGGAAGGATTAGTGTTGAGTACATTATGTGTGATTTGGACTGTGTTTATTTATGTTTAATAAACGTGTGACTTTTATAAAGATGTGCTCTCCGACTGGCGGTGCCCGGGCAAGTCTCACAACAGCAATCTTCATGAATAGTCAGTGTTTATTAGTCTCATCAAAGTAAAGCCTATAAGTATTATTATAAATTAATTGGATAAATATATAGGGAAGTTATATTGTTTATTTTAAATTGGTAATTTTTTTATAATTTGCTTCTTTTTAGTTTCACTCTAACTTCCTAAATTGATACAAAATTAGAGCAAGGTGCTATTTCCTGACACTATGAATCTTTTGTGAATTAGAATTTGCTGTTTAGTTTCTGGTTCAAACAAAAAGATGAGAACAGTGCACCAGTATTTGGGAAAGGTGTAATGTAATTCAGTTCAAAATTGCACATTGTTTAAACCTTTCTCAATTCTTGACTTAGACCGTGAAAACTTTACCATGGATTAGTGGCTACCTGTGAGAAATCTTTAAGTGTCTGCCTATACCTGCAGTATTATTTGGTTATATCCCAGACTACAGTTTTCTTCAGCAATATAGTCCACTTGCAGGAAGATCCATATTTGTATGTTTCAAATATGCCTTAGTTCTGGAAATGAATATGACATTTCAGTTTTATAACTACATGCTTTATAAAGTAGTAGCTGTTTTTTTCTATGTAGCATCTTCGATAACAACAGTTGTTGAATATGGTGACATACTGTAAAGGGCTACATCAAAGGAACCTCTGATTCATGATCCAAGAATGATTCAGAACAGAACCAAAAATGAATGGTATTTCATTGCAAAAATGTTTACTATTCTAAATAAAGTTAAAAAACATTTAAAACATTTACACAACCAATTCACATTTTGAATAGGTCTGCATTGACAAAACCATGCATTTGAAGTGAGCATCTGGCCTTGGGCAAATAAATAAATATATAATAAAAATGTAATAAAAAAAGCAAAGAAACAAAAAAAAAAAATACATACAATTAAAAACAACTGATTGCTGAGATTCCTCTGGAGTCAAGGTTAAAGCTCCCTAAAAATCCTTCAACCTTGTTGGTCAAATTTCTTAGGAGCTGCATTCAGCTAGAAATAATACTTGAGTAGTGAGCAATGGGCTGAGGTGGTTTTGAAAGACAGCCCGCTTAATCTTTTTATTGTAGATAGAACTGGAGTTACACTAATACTTCAATTTACAATTTTTTAAAACTTTTTCTCTCTTTCTATATTGTACTAGTTTGGAAATTAGGGCAGGTAGTGTGAGGACTGTTGTAGGGTTTGGTTGGCAGGACCGTTTTCTTCTGCTAATATTCATATATCTTTGTTCATATATAAACTATAATAATACCAAAAAACAAGAAAATATGGCATTTCTTGTCAAATCCTAACTCTGCTTCAAAAGAAACATTGAAGATGATGTTCAATGAATAGCTGCAGCAATAAATGTAAAACAGACAAAATATCCTGCTGGCATGATCAAAAAGGCAGGAAAATAATCACTGCATTTATTTCGGGCATTCTCTGATGAGGATTACATGAAAAGATATATGCTAAAAATTGGTCATAAACTATTTCATGGTTATTTCACAGCTAGGATAGAATTTTAATCTTAAAAAAAAAAATACAGCCAGGCCATTCCCAGCAAAAAGGAGTACAGAACTATGAAAGTGGCCTAACTTACCAAGCAAATCAAATGCAGAATTTGTGTACAGTTACTTATTCTCTCTGTGGTTTAGATGAAACAACTAACACATGCAACATTAATCAACTGTCTTCTGGGGCAGATATTTGTGAAAAAGCTACTCACAAACAAATGATGGCAAAACTACTAATGCAAAATCAAACAAGGCATGAAGAAATCCTTAAAAGAGTGATGCGCATTGTAAATGAGAAAGAAATAAATCATTTTGTGTGTGTGTCTAAAGGGACTAGATGTTCATTTTGTAAACTGGATTCATGTTCGAGCATCACCATTAATTTAAGCGGCTACTCAAAAGTGTTTGACTTCCAAGTCCCCAGTTTACAAATTCATAATGATGTTTGCTGGTTATCTCATGGCAGAGTTCTGTCTTGTTTTGCTACCTGTATTGTGGAGAGTAGATATTTTACATACAAAAGGTTTCAAACATGCTAAACTTTCTGACTACTACTAATTTCTTAAATTGTACTATCTCTGTGATATTACTGAATAAGCTGTACCTAAAGTACAGTCTTGGTTTTGCAGCCTACTGTGTCGTGTCTGGATCTGCAATAAATTGACACTGTTTGTCAAAGAATATCACCAATTAAGACTGTTTTATGATTCATATCAAGGAAATGATCCAAAAAGCAGGCTTTATTTGCAGCAACATGCTGGGTTTACATCTGATCTCTTGTTGGCTTTCGTGTGTTTCTGTTTTTTTGAATTTTGCAAGCACATCTCACTATTTATGGGGAATCTTAAAAAACACCCTTTGATGACTCGATTTGATAGTCATTCCTGATATCTCAGTTAATGACTTGTAAATGGAAACAGATTTCATGGAGCCTGGTATATGATATTTCCATTTCTCAAGCTAAGTTTGAATTGAATGTCTTGGAGAAAAAAGTAAGGTATTGGCAAGCATTAGTAGTCAACATAAAGACCAATCTAATTCTGTAAACTTGGAATAAACTTCCTGTAACAGGCAGCACTTTTAGATATTTTACATTATTCACCTCAGCATTTACGCGTGAATAAAATTTTCTCAATCAATAACAGAGGTTATTTGTTTTCAAGACTTCAAAACAAAGAGTAAAAAGATTGTGGAACAGAAGTTCTACTTATTAAAATGTATGAGTATAGATTTTAATGTATGTACTTTTATCATCATCCTTCTTATCAATTATCGGTAATTTAAACTTGTTTAAATTCAGCCACACAAATACATATCTTTCTAGTGGCTCTTGTTGGGCATTCATTATTAGATGTGAAGTAGTTTGGCTCTGTTGTTTGAAAAGATTAGCAGGCTCTAGATTATTTAAATTTGATTTATTAAATTTCAAGTAAATGTTTTTAGATTCTGCGGTGGGCTGGCGCCCTGCTCGGGGTTTTGTTTACTGCCTTGCGCCCTGTGTTGGCTGGGATTGGCTCCAGCAGACTCCCATGACCCTGTAATTAGGATATAGCGGGTTGGATAATGGATGGATGGATGAATGTTTTTAGATTTCATCATTGATACTAAAATATAGCTACTGTAATTTATCATTTGCCTATCTTAAACACATGTGACTATAATTTTGAAAACTCATTTTGATACATTTTTGTGTTTGCAAACAAAAGAAAGTTTTAATACACTTGTTAAGCTTTTTTAGTTCTGCATACAACATAAATCATATATAAATAATTTTGTCCTACTGTAAGTAATTTTAAGAGGTGTCCTGCAATGGACTGGTGCTTTGTTCACAGCTGATTCTTGCCTTACTCATGTTACAACTGGAATAGGCTCAACCACAATCCTAAACTGGATTAAGCAGGTTGTAGAATATAATATAATACAATGTGATGTAATAATGTTGAAGAGATCATCTAAGAAAAATAGTAATTAAAATGAATAGCCCAAATAATCAGTTTGTTTGATCATGATTGACATATGATTAGCCTTTTAAAAATTGTTTTAAACTAAGTGCTAGGAGCACACTGATCTAAACACATTTCCAATAATAAACTAATTTAATGTTTACATGTCTCCAAATGAATCCAGTTATCTTTCTCAGTATATACACTGACACCTACTATGGATTAAATTTGTATAGATACCTCTAAGCCTTTTCCTAAATTGCAACCTTGGTTAACAGAAATGTTACTTTATGCAAGCTTCCACCTTCCCAGTAATGTTTTAAAATTCCAAAAGCCTGAAGGCATTCGACCTTGCCTGATTAAAATCTGTCAGCGTTCTTTATTTGCAAGTGATCATAGTTTGCTTCTTTTCTTACATCCACACTTTTATCCGCACAAAGGTTTTCATCTTTACCTGCGTATTGAACTATCATAAACACTGAAAACAAGTGTCACAAATTGCACATGGTTTACTCTTTTAAAGATAATAATGCTGCAGAAAGGAAAAAAACATGTATTTATCCATCCATATTCTAACAACACTTTGTACATAATGGAGTCAGGGAATCTGAAAATAGAAGCAAACCTGTATTAGGAATGGGCAAAGTATCTGTGTGGCCAAATACTTGTTTTTTAAAAAGTATGTATATGAATGAGAATAGCTAAAGTTTAAATAAAAAAGGAAAAGACCCTCAGGCTGAAATACTTGACTGGCTATATGGTTGGCTCAATAGTATATTTCCCCTATTCTTTCATAAGACCAGAATAACTATACTTTTTACTGTGAAATTTAAAGTAGCCAGCCAACCTGCCAAACATTCAAACAGATCCAAGTTCCTTTTGCCTATTAGCTGGAGCCATTAATGGCAAACTAGGCCCCATGAGCGCTTACTGAAAGCAAAAAAAGTAATATTATGCCCAACAAAGCTTGGCAAGCAAATAAGTGTAGCATAAAAAAGGAGCAGTAACACAGGGATATAGCATCAAGAAAATATATTAATTTAATATAAACTTGCAAAAAAGCTGCAGTAATTTGTTCATATCAAAGTATTACAAAATCTATGCTTAAGAAAATATTATTTTTTTATATCAATCCTTTTTTCTTTATTTCTCAGTTACATTATTTATGGCATACTAGCCACAATATCTGTCTAAGACAGGTAAAAAAATAATTTACATATATTTGCTATGTTTTGTCCTACCTTTTATCTGTATTGATATGTGTCTGAATATCTCTTCTCTCAAGTGTGTTTCCATAAAGTTTACTTTCAGACTGTGTCATTGTTCTTGTGCACCTTTCTTACCTTCTGCCTAATTTTATACTTTCTGTATTTGAAGGTGACACCCTCTCTCAGCATGCCTTCTACACCTTTACTCCTACAGGTATGTCGCACACTCACACTTCCACTATCATTGTTTCACCAAAGCTAAACTAATCAATCACATCAAAGCCAAATCTGTTAATCACATTGCTGTGAGAGACTGGACACACAGACCTGTTTTATTATAGTGTATAGTGACTGTTTTATTATATAGTAGATAGAATCAGTCTGGAAGATAAAGAAGAAATGTTAGAGTCTACAAACCACAGTGCAACTTTCTCATCAAAGAAAGTAGATAGGCTGAAATTTAAATGTAGGTTCTTGGGACTTTACTGCAGCAACTAGTGAAAAGCTCATTTAGTAAAGTGGACACAATGGTACAGTGGTAGACTAGAAAGAGCATGAAAGTAATCTGTACCTTGTCATGATATTAAGATTACAGAATATACCGTTTCTATTAAAGACAGAATTGTTTGATAGAGTAGAAATTGTTCCTATATTATTGGAAGTGTCATGTGAAAATTGATGTATAGTCTAGTTAATTTTTATTTTTTTTATAATTTCTTTATTTAATTGTTTGGGTTTTATAAAACTAAATCTGCAGGTATTAGTATAGATGCTAAAGACTAAAGGTTTATTTGTATTCGATGTTTTTGGTAAACTGTCTTTTTTATTTATTACCTGGATGTAATGTACTGGCACAATGGTAAATTATAATATAGACGCAAATGCTAAGAAAATACTGACTGATGTCATTTTTTCCATAAAATTTTTGGAACACATATGGAGTTTGTTCAATAACTCTCAAATGAAATTATTTGTTTGAATGGGTTATAGAATTACTTTTCACTTTTGACAACACTGTAAATCCACCCTTTTTTAAAGGTATTTCTCATGTTTGCCATCTACAGAAATTTTCAGATGACTCGTCCATCATAGGCTGCATTAATATTGCAGAAGAGTCAGAGTACAGGAAAGTCATGGAGGTCTTCATCTTGTGCTGCAGGAACAACAGCCTGCAGCTCAACATCATCAGGACAGAAAAGCTGGTGGTGGACTTCTGAAGTGCCAAGAAGCCTCTGAGACCAGTCATTATTCAAGGGGAGGATATGGAAGAGGTGCAGAGCTTCAAGTACCTAGGGATTTACATGAACAACAAACTGGACTGGTCTGACAACACAATGGCGCTGTACAAGACGGGCCAGAGCAGGCTGTACTTGCTAAGAAGACTCAAGTCTTTTGATGTGTGCAGCAAGCTGCTGGAATTGTTCTACCAGTCCATAGTAGCCAGTGTGGTGTTCTATGCGTAGTCTCTTGGAGAAACAACCTGAGCTCTAAAGAAGCACAATGCCAGAGCAAGCTTATCAAGAAAGTCTGCTTCATCACAATGGTGAACCCTGAACACACTGGAAGCTGTTGTAGAAAACAGAATGATGGCAAAATTGGATGCCAAAATGAAAAATTTCCTCTATCCTTTGCAAGAGGCACTCTGTTGCAGCACTTTTTTCCACCATGGTGTGCTAAGAAGTGCCTCTCGGTTTTTTTCCCAACTGCTATCAGGCAATTCAATGTTTCCACCCAATGTTGTTTGTTTTGGTTTTTTTTATTCTTTTTATTAGAGTAAGACAATATTCCAAATAATCCATAACACAAACCATAATTCAACCCCCACCTGAGACAAAGGGAGGAGAGACTACAACATGAGCAAATCTTTGAAAACAGCAAAGTAAGGAGAATGTCTTTTTCCCTAACATAAATGCTTATTCTAGGATTTGATTACAAAGATCTTGCCAAATTTTAAAAAGTTATTAACAGATCCTTTAAGTGAAAATTTCATTTTTCTAATTTCAAATAGTATAGAACATAAATTACCCACTTATTATTAACAGGTGGGGTGTGATTCTTTCAGTTGAGAATTATAAGTATACAGTATGTGCTAATAGTGTGGTATAAGCAATTAAAATAAATTTGTTCTTCTCTACTTTAAGCCCACTAAACACAACTGTTAATGGATTATTAGTGATTGTGACACCAAGGCTGTCTGATAAGCATGCAAAGATTGTTGTCCAGAATGCTGTTAATTTGGTGCATGCCCAAAACATGTGGCCCAGTGAGGCTTGAGGTAAATTGCAACGTTCACGGGTTCAGTCATGGCCTGGATACATTTTAGACAATTTTTAAATGAGAGAAATGTGCTTGAGAAAAGATTTTAAGATGGATGATTTTATGATTTGTGCATATGAAGCTAGAATGTATTCTATGCATGGTTAACTTCCACTCCTTTTCTGACATATTAAGTAAAAAATCCTTTCCCCAATGTACCCTAGGATCTTTGAAAGAAAGAGACTAAAATGTTTTATACATTTTTGAGATGCTGTCTGAGTCTTCAAGACTGACTCAGGATTGCCTCTGGAGTAGAAATGGGTGGAAGGTAAGGAAAATTAGGCAAGTTCCTTTTAGCAAAGGTTCTGATTTGAATGGAAAAATTGTGTTGATGGGAAGTTAAGTTTGAAGCGTAATTGTTCATAAGATGCAAAGACATTACCTATATACAAATCTCTAAGTGTTTTAATGCTGGACATTTTCTAAGCATTAAATACTGTGTAGGTTTGAGACGGTAGAAAAAGGTGACCATCATGTACAGGTGAAACAGATAAGGATATTGATGATAATTTGTATTTCCTGGGAGCAAAAAGTAAGGCATATAAATAAGTACAACAATTTTTATTTCTATTGCAGACCAGGCTTCTATATATTCATCAATATGTGTCAATTTCCAAGTTTTTAAAACTTGTATATTTTTCCACCCTGTAATAAAATTGAAAGTTAGGTAGTACCATACTTCTTTCTCCTTTAGGTCATCGTAGAGTTACTCTTTGGATGACTGAATGTTTTGTATTCCAAATAAAGGAGGTAATAATTGAATCTAATTTCTTAAAGAATGATTTGTTACTGTATATGGGGATGCTCCGAAATAGAAATACAACTTGGTATCATCTTGATAGTATTGATTCTCCCTGATAATATGAGATGAAGGGTATTGAAAAAGCTCTTTGTATTTACTTGTGATATTTACCCCTATGTATTTGAACTGATCTGCTAAAGTAAATGGGAAGGTGTTCAGTCTAACATTGTGTGCTACAGAGTTCACTGGAAAAAGCACACTTTTATTCAAATTAATTCCGAGTCCAGTTATCTTTTGAAATTCTTCTAGTTCATTGAGGACTGCTGGTATGGAAGGTTGTGGGATCTGATATATACAGTACTATATTATCTGCGTATAGTGACATTTTAATTGTGATAGGGAGCATTGAGTATCACATTTTAGTTTGAGGTAGTTTGAAATAATGTTGTTAATACAAACAGAGGCTTCTGGACTGGTATAAAATAGTTTGATCCATGCACATATATTTGGGCCAAACCCAAATTTATGCAATGTGGTAAATAGGCAGTCTTATTCAACCATGTCAAATGCTTTTTCTGCATCCAAAGATAATAAGGTCTCTGGTGTGTTAGATTTTATGGGTGAGTATATTATGGTAAAAATTGTTGAAGATCAGAATCTAAGTGTCTGACTTTAATAAATCTGGTTTGGTCTTGTGATATTACAGAGTGAAGCACTTTCTCAGACCTTCTAGACTGAACTTTGAAGAGTAATTTAACATCAGTATTCAGAAGTGAAATTGGTTTACATGATGCACATTGTAATAAGTCCTTATTTGTCTTTAGAAAGATGGCAATTAACGCTTGTCAAAAAGTTTGAAGTAGATTTTTTTTGTCTCTTGCTTCTATCAACCTTGCTAATAGTAGGGGAGCTAACTTACTTGAAAATTATTTTATATAATTCCACTGGGTATCCATCAGGGCCTGCTGCTTTCCAACACTGAAGTGAGTTTATAGTGTCTAGTAATTCTGAGAGTGTCAGGGGTTTGTCCAGTTCCTCTGCATTGAGAGTACCTAGATGTGGCATTTGAAATCCATCAAAAACTCATTACATTGTGTCTTATCTTCTTTAAACTGAGTAAATATAAGGACTTATAGTATTCTCTAAATGTGTGGATAATAATTTATGACCAATAATTTTATCACCATTTGTGTTGGTAATTTCTGCTATTGTGTTGCAAATTCAATATTTGTGGATTTGTTTAACTAAGATCTATCCTTTTCTTTATTTTCATAGTAATGATATTGTGATTTAAAGATGAGCTGATCCTTTCTTTTGTTGTCAAGAGAACACATTTTGATTACAAAACTTGTCTTTTCCTATAAAGTGCCTCATTTGGAGACCTGGCATATTCTTGATCTATTCTGGTAATTTCATTGATTAGCTCTGACACCTTCTTGTTTTCCAATTTATTTTTGTGGGAAAGATATAAAATAATTTCTCCTCTTTAAAAATCCTTAATAGTTTCACATAGTCTTCCTGCAGAGACCTCTAAGAATGTAGTTGTCTCAAAAAAAATCAGTTTGCTTGGAGATTAATGCTGTAAAGTTCTCATCAGCTAATGACAGGGGGTTAAGATGCCAGCTAGGGCAAAGTGATTTAAGCTCCATGAACATCAGAGGGGTGTGATCAAAGATAATACTAGCATTCTACTTGTAAAATATTATAGTGGGCAACAAAATTATTATCAATAAAAAGTAATCAATTCTTGAGTAACTGTGATGTACTGGTGAGAAGAAGGAATATGCTTTTGAGTTTGGATTTAAAAATCTCCATGGGTGTTGTAATAGACAATCTTAGAAAGTAATGTTAAATTTAAATTTATTTAAGTTTTTGCTTCATCTCAACAGAATATCAGTTTCTCATAGCTACTTAGATTATGGTATTGTGTTTCATCCCCTTTAAGTTAATATGAAGTTGAACTTTCTTTGCTTTATCTGTAAAACTAAGTACCAGTTAAGCCAGATAGGAAATAGTCCCACAGCTAGAAAGGACTATTAGATTTAAGATGTGATCAAAAAGTACGGTGAATGTTGATGCAGAGCACCATCCAAGACCAACACATAACAATTCAATGCATCCTAGAGCTTAGTTTGTGGCAAGTTTCAACTTGCTTGATACTGTCAGTCGTTTGTGAGCCACTGTTGAGTTCAAATGTGTTTTTCAAGTTTGTTGTTAATAATAGATATTGAGCAATGTATTAACATGAATTTTTGTTTCAAATTGCAAAAAGCTCAGTAAACCTATCAGATGTTAAAATTGGTTTATGGTGACACCGCACCGACAATTAAGACTGTTTACAAGTGGTTTGATTGATTTTGTAATGGATCTGACTCAGTTGAAGATGAGAAAAGATCAGGACGTCCTTCAACATCAATAATGTTGAAACGGTTTCATTTTTCATCATGCCAGCACTCCTTGTCACACATCCCTTCTAGTATTCTAGTACAACAATTTCTGTCAAATAAAAACATTACTCTGTGTCCACATCCACCTTATTCACAAGATCTGGCACCATGCGACTTCTGCCTGTTCCCTAAATTGAAAATGAAATGCAAACAATTTCAATCCATTGAGGACATCCAGGCTACTAAAAACACTCTCTAAAGAAAACTTCCAGAACTGCTTCGCAAAGTGGCAGGAGTGTTGGGATAAGTGCATTTAAAGTGGAGGAGTGTATTTTGAGGGTGACTAGTAGTTGTAAATCTTTTACTGCAATAAACATTTCTTTTTTAAAACATTTGCTGTAATTTTAAATCCCACCCCGAAAGTTTGCAGTTTGCAAATAGGAGGTGGCATACAGTTTTCTGACCATGTTTAACATGTCTAAAGTACAACTGAATGACCAAACTTTGATAAATGAAACAAGATAAATAAGGCTTAAACAGAATTTTCTTAAACAAAAATGTTCTTTTCTTTAAAATAAATCTTTTCATTATTTTTGTGTGAATTGTTTTGCTTTAAATATTTACTAAAAGTTTTAAAATGGAGATATTTGGTATGTGGAATTAGACATTCAGTCAGTCATTCACCAACCCGCTATATTCTAACACTATATCTGCTGGAGCCAATCCCAGCCAGCACAGGAACAAACCCTGGGCAGGACATCAGCTCACTACAGGGCACACATACACACTAGGGACAATTTAGGATTGCCAATACACCTAACCTGCATGTCTTTGGACTGTGGGATGAAACTGGAGCACCAGGAGGAAACCCACACAGACACAGGGAGAACATGCAAACTCCACCCAGGGAAGACCCGGGAAGCGAACCCAGATCTCTTTACTGCGAGGCAGCAGCGCTACCACTGCGATACTGTGCCACCCTCTGTGGAATTATTTGAACTTTATTTGCCTGAATTGTCCTATGAAGCAAACTAAAACCTGCAGAACTCTGGTATTTTTGGATAAAGGCAGCTGCAGGTCTGATAAGTTATGACCCATTACAAACGGTGAGCTTATTTTGCAGTGTTAGATGGTATTGCCACTGTGGTTAAAGACCTGTCCATGTTTGTAAAACACAATTAAAATCTCCGGCTATCATAATTTTATGAGTGTTCTCATTAGAAATAGATGCCAACACATTTTAGATGAAATCCTTGTGATCTGCATTAGGTGTATGGATATTTATCAGAATTACTAGTCCTTACTTATTAAGTGAGTTTCCTGTAAAAATACTATCTTGGCATTTAGACCTGTTAAATGAAAAAATACTTATTTATCTCTAGATCGTGATTGAGACCTTGTAATTCCAGCTCACAAAGTTCACTGTTTGGTCAGGTAATGAGGACTTCTGATGACATTTTGTAAACTTATGTATAAGTAGTATGTTATTTCATACAATAGCTTTAACCTTAATTTCATGTTATTTCAGAGTATTGTGGCTATGGAGCTTATCATGTTGGCACTTATTCTTGTTGGGGTAGAAAGGATAAATATCAAGTAATTTGCTCTTTTTCTTCCCCCCCAACTCCCACCACCACCACCATTTTCTCTCCCCAAGTGAGGCTCGATCACACTTTGCAAAGACCCATTTCTCGGACATGCCAAAAGACAGAGCATATTCAAAACAAAACAAACCCCCAACAGCAGCGTAGTAAAGATTAAAATTGAGATAGTTTAAGATGGTACAGTCCAGATGCAATAAGCTCTAGAGTTTGATGTTAAACAGGCATCTTAAGCAAAAAGAAAGTTTAATAACACTGTAAATAACTAGTTACTTAGTGGTTGCCAAAATATACATATACTTAATAGAAGAAGCTTCAATATTGTAATTATAAAGAAGAAGAAAAACGAACACAAAATAAAAAAGTGACCAATAAGGAAATGGAAAAAGGAAATAGAATGTATAGTTACAGCAAATGGCGCATTACAAATAGACCAAGTTGTAAGCAGCATCTTCCTTGCATTACCAGGACATGATATGACTTATGATTATGTTTGAAATGAATCAGACTTTTTAGCTCTTTTTCTGCTTCTTTAGGAGAATTCATGTAGAATAGGTCATCAAAAATCACTTTCAATTTAGCAGGAAACAAGTGCCTGCATCTGATTTTCATTTAGTAGCTGATAAAGGTGAAAATACGAATGAGGTTATTTTTAAATATACTCTCCTCTTTCTGTCTGAGAATCAATATCAAATGTTATTTAATCCATACTTTGTCAAAATGGACAATCAAGCTTCTTGGATTTGAGGAATTTGATCACTTATGTGGTAAGCTGCTGAGATCTTGGTGTCTGATCTGAAGTATTCTCCAATTATTTTAGAGAATACTTCACTATGAATTTCACTGGGTTTATACTTTCTTAGTTTTCAGGGAGACCTTTGATTCTGATGTTGCTCTTTCTATATGTATCTTTCAGTTCAGCTATCTTATCACCAAGCACTTTGCATTCGGATTCTGCAGCTGTTAATTTTTTGTCAGTGGAGGATTTCAATTGTTCAACTTCTTCAATACGAGTCATAAAAGTTTGCTTAACTATCTTCAAGCTGTGCACTGAGTACTCTAATTTTACTCTTCTTAACGCGCACACGTACCGGTCCCGGGACATAACAGCGTTTTAAAAACGTTACCGTAATGTGTGCATGCCCATCTGCCATGCATCTCGACACCCTACCCATCAAATGAAACTTCAAAGTCTCGTCTTACCGATGATATAAACCATTTTGACACACAACAACCACAGCACTGACACTAAAGCCTTTTTTACAGAGAAGTACATACTTTTAAGAGTTGACTTTCCTTACCTTTGAAGACCCCCTGCAAGTCAAACATCAATATTTCCGAGCAGTATTGATCCCATTGTGTCCGTAAGGCTCCAGCGAATATAATCCAGTAAAACGATTTAGGTCCAAAACACACAATATATTCTCAAAGGGACAAAAACTCCAGAAAACGTTTCATAACTTGAGACCACCTACGTAATTTTTTTTCATTTATATTGCTCATATCAGACGTAATTTGTTTCTGTTGGCGATAACCATGCTACCGCATGAAACACGGAAGTGTTAGCTTCTGATCGACACCTAAGTTGGCCAATTACGACGGGTCTGGGGTTGACTGGCACCTCGTATAGCCAACGAGTGTCACAGACAGCTTGAAGGATGACGTATAGCTCCGAACCCTGGTAGAATCTACCAGTTTGATTGGACACTGTGACTGACACTCAAAACTTACAGCCAATGAGCAGCCGAGCATTTTGATATGTAACTTGCCATACTAACTTGTAAACAAAACGATCGGAGCTGCGTGAAGGTGGCATTTGTGCCAGTCTGCAGAGTTGGTGCGTGGTTGTTTATTGTGATTTCGCCAAGTTTTTCGCATTTTAAATATGAATAAAAGTAGAAGTTTAAACATAAATAAACATCTCGATTAAATAATAGATGCATGTACACGTTGCAAAAGTATTCAACCGGCCCAGGAGACGTCTAATGGCAGAGAGCGACATGTGCCACGCCTTTGTGCTTTCTGCTTGCTAGTGATTGCTGCCATCAAGTGGAACATGGAAAAACGCTGAGCTGTGTTGTAACAGTTTGTAAAAGAAATATATATAGTTTGTGTGCATTTTATAAAAAAAAAAGTAAAAAATATAAATATATTTTTGGCCCATAAGACTTGTATTGACTATTTTTACATAGAAATGTGTATTTTTTATTGTTTTTATTATTTTTATAACTAATAGAGTGACACTGTATGTAGATATAGATTCCTTTAGGTGTAAGCTTTCAGTAGAGCCCTCATTGATATCTGTGGGTTGAAGCATTCAAAAGTTATTACACTTTTTCCATACGTTCCAAAATGTGGATAATGGTCCCTCTAAAAAGCCCCTGGGCATGCCCACATAAAACTGGTGTAAAAATGTCATTTTACAGGTATTCTTTTCAAATTTGAAATGTGAGTAGTCAACAAGTTATTCTGTTGGTACATAGTGTGTTTCTGTCCCCACCTACCTACTGCAGCTTAATTTTCCTTTATTTTCATAAAAAAACTTAGGCGAGAACAAAAAAATTCATTTTTTTTGTGAGTTCTAATGTGCATAACTTTTGATCAGTCACACCTACAGTGATTCTGACTACTAAGGGTGAAACTAGAGAATGTTACCTTTACAAAGAGACCAAACATGTGTTTATACTCCAGATAGTTCAATAACAGCAATGATTCTAATTTGGAGAGGTCGAATTACAAGCGATTTAGCAAAAATGACCCCGCTTGAGAAGGGGTTCATCATATTTTTCTGTATTTTTTTAATCAATTCCTGGTAGAATTTCTTTAAAGCGTGCATCAAATTTATTGCTTAAACGTATTTCCTGGTCTTTTATATACTGAAGCTGCTTATCTCTTTTGTCAATACACATCCTTTTATGTCCTTCTTTATGTCACTCTTTATAACATTTATAACACCAAGTGCAGTAATCAATACCTTCAGCTCAGACAGTTGTTGACTCACTGAGGTTATTGGTAGTCGTTGACAGCAGGGATAGAGTGGCCAAGCTCAGTTTTGATAATCCACCTCACTCTCAGTTTTGCTCCCTACTTTGCTCTCGACTCCCGATGCTGCAGTATGAGGCTTTTGCCTGCCTCTTTCAAGTCAGACACTGGCAGGCCGTATCATGAATTTGAGACCAGTTTAGAATTTGATGAAGATTTAGTTGCCTTTTCCTTCTCTTTCTAAGCCCTTGGCCTGCTGCTAATATTTTAAATAGACTTGTTAAGTTAATTTTTATTTATTTATTCACTTACCGATTGATTGACTGATTATCTGATTGGCTGTATTATCTGTCCTGTGAGTCAGTATCCTTGTTTTTTTATGTTTCTGCTGCTGTATGCATCTGAATTTTCCCATGGAATTAATAAGTTATATCCAATCTAATGTAACAATCCCTTAAAATCCAAAGAAGAATTAATTTTATGTTTTATTCATTCCTGAGTGGATTAATTCAAAGTAATTACTTTTTAAAAGATGTCTTTGTGGACACAGGACAACATGAGCAATGTTGAGATATGTAAACTACGGTTTACTACGTTGTGCCTGATCATGGAGAGAGGCTGGACGGTCTGAAATTCTCCAAATGAACGAATTCCACCCATAATTTTCAAATTCACAGTGAGGTCTGTTAAGCCTTCCGTAAACAAGCTCATCAACAAATAATTAGTGCCAAATACAGATAGAGAATTCTTGTTTCATTACTTTAATAAAAAGAATTGATATTACCAGATCATTTCTTGTTAATACACTTTTTTATTATCCTACATAGGCCTGATTGAGAATTATGTATCTCATGAGATGGTTGCCATTAGCGTAATACATTAGATTTTCAATAATAGCCAAAACCAATTATTAACAAGGTTTTATGGTAGCTGAGAGAGCAGATTTAAAAAAAAAGTAAAATTAACCAGTTTATATTTGGCAGTGACCACAGCAGTGTCAAAATAAAAGACAAATTTTCAGCACAATGTACATGTTTTTGAACAGTGAATGTTTGACCAATCTGGAAATTTTAAATATTTCTCCATAATGGTAAAAGCTGAAGTGACTAGTAAATCCTAAAGGTTGATGATAAAGGAAACTAAGAAAAACTTTATATAAATAACACCGAATACGTTATGGGTTTAGCTATTCATGATAAGTATATCCTGATCCCAAAAAGTTTTGCAAAAATATTGTCACCCTAGTCAATTGATTTAAAACAACCAGGAATATTTGTTGTAGGAGCTGCAAAACAAACAAATCAGCCAAGGCCAATGGTTAATGACACTTTGATTTAGGCTGTTAAAAGGATTTTCCTTTATTTTTTACAGCTGTTGGGGTTCAAGCTGTTTGATTTAAGTCAAGGTAAACCAAGTTAATTAAAAATACAATGTAATGATAAATACATAGATTACAGAATTAGGATAATGACTTATGATAAGAGACTAAAACTGACAGTACAAAACAGAAACTCAACACAGAATCATCTGCTGTAAGTTCTTTAGTGATTTAAACCAAAGGAAAATAGAGTTTAGATTTTAAGTTTAATTTCTTTTTTCCTGACATAAGAAGTCACTGAATTTCATGTGATATCACATTTAAATTGCAACAATCCCTCTAATCTAAGAAACATCTCTGAACAAGATTACCACAGCTTCACACTGTGAGAAAGAGTACCTTGGTTTCGTTGAGCTTGACCAATAATAATATAATTGTATTTATATCAAATTCTGTGAACAAAACAGGAAACTCTTGTGCATCCTTGCTGTCAATACCAGGCAGGCAATATGTTTAGAAAGCTGCTCACTTCTCCCCATACCTTTAGTAAAAAACCCTGATATGTGGTGGGGTGTCCACTCACTGGTCTGCAAGGATTCTTAGGGTGGGATATACTTAGCAAGACCTTATCACGGTGAGAAAACAATGACCGTTCTCGCTATGTTGTAAGTAGAGGGAAGAAAGATGTTGAAGTTAAAAAATCTTTCTGCATTCTGGTAGTGTTGCAAAGGTGCAACACAGAAGATGGGATGTGAGACCTTTAAATGTATCGGTTATTACAATGGGCAATATGCAGTGAGAACCATGAATACTTTCGTATGTCAGCATCAAACCATTCATCAAACATCGAAGCATGCACATTGAAGCCTTTAGAATTACAATGTGGCTTGCCATCATACTTCATTATCTTGGAATGGCTGAATCCCCACATCTTTTCCCAGACATTTTCCGCTTTGCACAGATTTATCTGTCTCGATTTTGCATCCATTTCATCTTGCACATTTCAAAGACCTGTGGTCTCATGTATAAACGGTGCGTACGCACAGAAATGTTGCGTAAGAACTTTTCCACGTTCAAATCCTGATGTATAAAACCTGCACTTGGCGTAAAGCCACGCACTTTTCCACGGTACCTCATACCTTGTCGTACGCAAGTTCTCCGCTCAGTTTTGCAAACTGGCGGCACCCAGCGTCAAAGCAATGTTACTGTTCTTGTGTGTTTACTCATTATTTTCCTGACGAGGCTTTATAAATACACTGAAACTAACCGCATATTGTTTATTAGTGTAATGCACCTGATTGTAATTAACTTGTAACAATATAATGGTCCAGGGAATAGCCATAGTATAAAACATACCATAACTGCTTTAGCGTTGTTACTCTAACTGCACCTTCTTCTTCTTTCCGCTGCTCTCGTTAGGAGTTGCCACAGCGGATCATCTTTTTCCATATTACTCTTACTGCACCACTCGGAGTATTTATATCACTGTATCTGAGTGTGAATCACAGCAGCAGCTGATCAGAAAGAGAATTATCGGTATTCGGCATTAAGTACACGCTGTCTCGGCCACGGCAAAACATTTCAAAGCCTTACCTGTACGGATCTCGCAGTTCAGAAACAGTTTCATCCCAAGAACTATAAACGCACTTAAGCAAGCGCACCTTGTAGAACTGTTTGTACTTATACGTACAATTATCTCACTGTAAACTTGCACTACAGTTATAATATTACACAACCTGCGCCACTTTATAAAGCGCGTATTTACATATGATGACAATATCATTTTTAAGATGAAATGCAGCAAAATATGTTTATTGTATTTTACAGATAAAACTTTAACTTCATTTAAATAATCTACTGTAAATTCTTCACTGGTACTGAAGGATAGAATAATTAAACATGTACTACAAAGATATTTCAATGTTCCTTTAACATGTTGAAGAATCGGCGCTCTAAGCTTACAGATGGCTTAACGTCTATTACACAGCTGATTTTGTGGCGATCCACCATGCATAAGATACCATATTGACATTGGAATTTTTCTATTGGACATAGAGCCACCCCTGAGTACTGCTGCAATAAATAATTTCATAGAAGGTCGCACACAATCACTGCGCCGTGAAATTCATGTTTAATAACGTGCTTTAACTCCTATCATCATAAAAATGATATCACGCATACATCTCAGTATTTTGGTTATTCAGAGAGCTGTAATATCACGAATGTAATGGATTCTGTGTCCAGTTGGAGGAAGAGAGCCGGTTTAAGAAGCAAGTAGTGATTCACACACATAGAGCACATAGAAGATCAAATACAAAACAAAGCATTTAACATGCTACTTTAATTACGTTGTTATTTGAGAAACTGGTTAATTAAACAATTTTAAGATGAAGTTTATGATGTTCTACTTTAATGACAAAATAAACTACGTGATTAAAGTGGAAATGTCGAGATTGAAGTTGACATTTCATGTTTTTTCCCCACTGTTTGCCTTTTTTTTCTCTGTACCCTAATAAGGTTTCATATGACACTCAGACAGTGGGCTACAACTAGCCTTTTCACGGCGACTTTGATATGTGACTTTTTATTTCCGGCACTGTGTGATTTTGTGAACGTGAGCTTTCAAGTTTCTCCAACAAGATATTTCTCTCGATCAGCTTCCTTTTGTTGATTATACCACAGTTTATTTGAACAAATAGTACGTTTTTCCTTTGCCTCCACTTGGTATTCGCTGAAATTCTTATATTTTCCCCCATGCTTTTCCCATTGTCTTTTCACAGAAGGCTGAGCTTAAGGGCCATTTATATTCATTTGCATATTCAAAGAGGCGTAATTCTGGGAGGAGTTGGGGCGTTACATAAAGCGCATGCATGAGCGTTACTTTTCACTTGGGATTTATGTAGCGGAAGAACGTGGAAGTTGGAGTACGCACAGATTCCTGCATCTGGAGTTTTCTGTGCGTAAGCACATTTCGGCTTTTGTGCTTACGCCATGTTATAGTACGAGTTCTACGCACAGCGTTATACATGAGGCCCCTGGTGATTTGATACCAGCTGT
Organism: Polypterus senegalus; assembly: GCF_016835505.1. Lineage (NCBI taxonomy): Eukaryota > Metazoa > Chordata > Cladistia > Polypteriformes > Polypteridae > Polypterus > Polypterus senegalus. The sequence continues at coordinate 92,711,681 of NC_053157.1, forward strand.
TCTAATAAGCATGTCTGTCACTATGGAAATGTTGACAGTAAAGAACGATGCTGACATACCAAAACTTGAACACATTCAAATTATTATTGATACAGCAACTCGCACATGTGTTGTGATAATTTCTGAAAATATGCGTCAAAAGGGAGCTGGGAATGCGTGGCAGCCAGTCACAGATAACACAAAGGGGCTGGCAAATGTTTAAAATGTGCAACGTGCAACGTGCAAGTTGTGGAAGGATATTAGACTATCGAACAAATCAGAAATCATTTTAAAGTCTTTTCTCCTCTTTCAAATTAAAATAGTAAGTGGAAAACAAGTAGAAAAAAATTGCAAACATGATTTGGTTTTGGTAGTTAAGCAGTGTAGGATCACCTACGTTTTCCTCTTAACAAAAATAACCTTGTTAGTCCATGCCTGATAATGAACAACACCAGTCCTAGAGAGTCCATTTAAACATCATTAAAACATTTAAAAGCGTGTATCTGGCATTCAGCCATTTATTAACAGCAGATAAAAAATGTAATTTATTTCTTCACACATCGATTTTTTTTTTGTTGAAATTATTTTTTCTTTAGAGTCATATCAGTGATAACATTTTGAGAAACATAGTTAAAGGAACAAATACACTTCATGCAAGATTAAATTACAATGCAGACAAACATTTTAATTAGTGATATCACTGAAAGAGTGATGACTATAAAGAGTTGCCCATTCCTCAATTTTATAATAATTGCCTTGCTTTGCAAATTTATTAACCACATGATAAGCAGAGTGATTACTAAAGTGACAACACTCTTATTATGGCCACAGGGAAAAGCTAAGAAGATTCTGTCCCACCAGTTACAAAAGGAGTCAAGTCAAGCTGGAATGCAGTTGCAGAAAACAATAATGTAGATATATTCAAAATCAGTAAAAATTAAGAACATCTAGGAATCCTATAAGATGTTATAAACTAAATGCACTGAAAATGTGTCTCTCACTAAAGAGTTTTTGATATAATAGAAACACTGCAGCTTGATGCGCCATGCAAAAAGGAGCTACACAGATTCGAGTCTTCAGATTTTCAAACCATTGTCTTGTCCTTACAGAACTGGAAAGTCACAGACTGATATCCAGGTAAATTTTAATAACAGCTTTCTATTGCATTAATTTTGGTAGCGCTTGCCATCTTTGAGAAAACTAAAGAAGAAAGCATTGTATCTAAAACATTAATTCAGGCATCAATCACACTTTTCTAAAGGTAATTTAAAGTCCACTTGAATGTGTATCATATCGACCAATTTCATTAAGAATTTGATGATGACCATGGCAAAAAAAAAGAAAAAGTCATTCCATCTATAATTTTTGAAAATTGCACAGGATTGATTAAAGAAAAAGCAAATTAGTATCAAACCTTCAACAAATCTTCAGTACAATATATACAGTACTTTGGCAGCCATTGATACTTAGTGTAATGCAATGTTATATAATAAAGGGAAAAAAACCAAACAAACATAACTTAGCTTGATATAAATTAATATAGGAAGACTTGATTGGCATTGCACTTACAGAACAGTTTTGTAAAGGAAATATAAACACATAAATAATTCAAGGTGCTCAATATACTGTATATATATATATATATATATATATATATATATATATATATATATATATGTATATATATATATATATATATATACAGAGAGGGAGAGAGAGAGAGAGAGGATGGGTGAATAGTAAGCAGATAAATGATTAACCAAATATATAATACACACCTACAATAAAATTATTCTCACTTGTTTCCCTATTAAATAATCATATATGAAAAGTGTGCACATTACACATTAGACCAAACACACACAGAGTCTTAAATTAATCAATCACTGAAAGATGTTATTAAATGATAACAGTCGCTGGTGCAAATCCTCAAAGAATAATGAATGAAAACAAATGTCTGAGCTGAAGGTGATCTTCCAAAGTAGAACAAACCAAAACAATCTCACCATTATGTGCAGAGTCCAAGCAGACTTCTGGTTAAGAAGTGGAGAAGCTGCCAAACTCTTGAACTTTTAATCTAAAGAGATGGGCATTCACAGCAGTCAACAGAAGCTGAAATGATTTTTGGTGATGTTAAGATGGTGGAGTAGGATGAAGAAAAATCAGAATCAGTAGAAACCTGGAAGTTAATTTCTGAAACAGGAAATCTCACCTTAGAGGATCATTAGCTGTCAATCATGCCATTCTTAATGTGGGTTACTTTTGTATAGAGAACAGCATACACATACTGTATATACAAAGGACAATTCCTAATAGCAGAGCAGAATAGATAAATGTCTGTAAGAGCAAATCCAAACGTGGGATAACACTACATTCTTGTTCATTGTGACTTATGGATTTCTTTTTTGTAAGAAATGTCAAAACAGTTCCAAAGTCTAAACTAAATTTATTAAGCTGAATTTTCATGTATTTATTTATTCTACTGTAAAGCAGATAATAATGATCAGGGACAGCTTACCCACTTTCATAAGAACCATATATATTGCAAATAAAAAGGTTCAGTCAGTTTAAAGAAAACAATAAAATCTTTGCTGACAATGTTATTTTGAGCTTTTTTGCAACAAGCGAGGACTGAAAAAAGCCAAACAAAAACTTTTTTTGAATAAAACACTGATATTGATTGGTTTAAGTGCTATATCTTAGACTTCAATTTCACCAATTGTACTATATAATTTATAGATAAACAACAGAATGATAGAAAGTAATTTAACAAGAATTTATAATTTTGAAGAAGTTTAAATTAGAATGGGCAAGGATATTTTAAGGTAACATTTGCGTGTAACATGTTTAGCCAAAAAATAAGACATTATTTATTTCACCTTCATCATGTCACTATTGATGTTAGTTTTTGGAAATGTATACTTTATTTATGCATTAATAATATGAAGAAAAATGTGCATTGAATCATCATCATCATCATCATCTATAATGAGCAATTCAAGAACCAACCAAACATCATAAGCATTAAAAATGTCACATACTACAGAGTTCAATGACCAAATATATTGCTTATAAAAATGTAACTACCACCTTGGAAGTATTCGTGTTTTATTGTTATATAACAATGAATCCCAGTAGATTTAATTGTGACTAGAGTTGGAAAAGACTGTTAACTCACGATCCCCTTGCAACCTGACAGAGCTTTGTTTTGCAAAGAACAATGGGGAAAAAACTACTCTGCCCAGATGTGAAAAGCTAGCCAGCATGCATCTACTAAATATTGACTCATTTGCTTACACGATCAATTACATTGTTTTATATTTGCAGTTAAATCTGATGTTAAAGAGACTTTGTCTGTTGAGCAGTGTCAGAATAGTGAAGTTAAATCCATGGTGATTCAATGTTATGTAAATCTTAAATTTGTAAATTTCCAAGGGGGTGAACTCTTTTTATACTCTCTTTTTTTCTTCCTTTGAAATATAGAACAACTAAATTAAAAGATCTTGCAATGTCATTTTCAAATGCTCTTTAAGGGATTTGTATGAGGCATATCAGTATTTTCACACAATGGCCTTACCTTATGTGACAGCCTACTTGATTTCTGACATCTGGCCACTTGGGCCCATTGATAAAGAATGAAATGTGCAGCCTTTGTACCACAACAGCAATCTTACATTTTTGTTATTGTCTAACTGTTTGAGAAGTATTAATATATAATTAGAAACTGTCAATCAGGTGTAGGGTCACAGTGGGTTGGCAGTGTAGTGGTCTGTGGTAGCTTATTGTGACAGTACATCTCCAAATTCCTTTCAACAGTGACAGAACTGCAAAATACACTCAATGCCCCTTACTTGCAACTCAATACTAGTGTTGCACTTTGAGTATAACATTTTTTGATCTTGCTGTCATCCTTTGCTGATATAAAGTGCCTAAGTTTTAATGAAATCACTAAGGCCCCTTCCTGCTGCACTACCACTGACCTTTGAGGGTTTCTGCCTGATCTGATGCTGTGTAAGCAAAGAAGCGAGCACCTGAGAATATTGCTGTTTAAAGGGCCCAGGTCTCATGAAGAGGCAGCAGATGTCTACCAAGACAGCTGTTACTAGCAGAGGTATCAAATTATCCATCTAAAGCAAAATAGACCTACAATATCTTACAATGTTTTGAAGGAGCTTTCAAAACAGCTGAAATAATTAAACTAATGAATCAATATTGGAGTGTCACTTCTTTGCAAGAAAAGGAAAAGGGACCTAGTATTTAAGGTAGGACAAAGTTAATAAAAGTGGAGTGCAATAAATAATTATAACGTATGTTTGGCATTTTATTCTATCCTTTTCCAAGCATGGACAAACAAAAATATTTTTAGTTGTTTCAAGCAAAGTCTACTGTGTCTGCTTCCCAGTATCATTATGTGGTGTCAAGTAGTGTAATTAAAAGAAATGGAAAGAAAAACTTCAGGTGAATGGAGATGGCAGACAGAGTTGAGAAGACAAGGAATTCAAAGTTTGTTCCCTGCTGAAATGGAAGTCGAAAGCAAAGGTTAAGAAACAGATCCACCAACAGTAGCATATTGGAGTGCAGCAAGCCATAGCAAACAAAGGAGTGGGAAGGCACAGAAACTTGGGGTGAGCTCAAGGCTTTGTTATTTGTGACATAACCCTTGCAGTTGCCTCCATCTATTGACATGAAGAACTTGTTGCTCTGTTGATGAAAAGGGTTAACTTTGTGTTTGGGGACATGTTAATAAAAAGTTTTATTATATTTTTGAGTGTTAACAAACTGACTGTAAAGTTGTATGGTTTGCATTCCATTTTACCCTTTTAAAAGGTATGGGCAAATAAAAAGCACTGTTGTTGTCACAAACATGGACTGTTGTGTCCGCTTCCCAATTTTGTTACAGATACAAATAAGATAAAGCTATCAGAGTAACACAACTGCTTATAAGTGCCTTGTGTGCTAAGAAATTTTGAAGAGAATAAGGAAATATTGTTATATGTGGATTGCAGAGTGTAAGAAAAGCTAAAGAAAAGATGTCAGCCGACTTTTAGACATGCTGTATGTTCTTACTTAATTGGTAGGTATTATTTTTTTAAAAACTGTAAATTATCAAAAAGAAAAATATGTTATGGAGAAAGCCGTTGGTGTCAGAGACACTAACACACATAACCTCCTTGAACCCAAAAGTCAGTAGTCATGACAGAAATGAATAGGGCAATAAGGACACACAAACAACAAAGGTTGATACAAAAACAAGCGCTAAGATCATTTTATTCAGCAATCCAGTGTCAAGCAAATAAACAAAGTGCAACGCAGTTCTCATCTTTAAATAAAAAATATAATCAACAATAAAAACTAGTGCTGCTTCAGTGAAAGTTAAAATCATTCATCAATAAATGGATACATAAATTCCAGTAAGAGTTTAAATCAAGTATAAAACAACAGGGATAAAATCAGGCTAATTTTCTTTTCCTCAGTGCCTTTCTTCTTTTTGTCTTCACTCCACTCACCCATCTGGTCTCCACAACAGGAGTCAGATGCCAGCATGCACAATCAACCATCAAAGGACCTTGTGTCCCAGCTACTTCAGCCAGTCACAGTTGAGATGCCCAAGCCTGGTTTCACCATTTAACCACCATCTAACTCAGGCATCCATTGGGCAATCTGTCAAAGCGACTCCTGACCGCTGAGACTCCTTGCATTGACTTATCTGTCCAGTCTTACATGCTCTTGCCTACCAAAACTGTCATCCTTGATTTCTCTCAATCTTTTCTCTTTTCAGTTCTTTTCTTTCCCATGCACATCATACGCTTTCTATTAAGACCAAGTTCAAGATTCTAGCCCCATTAGCTCATGAGTAATCATGTGACAGATGGAAAGACCATTTTATATATATAGTTTATTATGTATGACATATTCTGGCAAAAACACCTCCACCAAGTAAAAAAAGCAGAGTTATATTTTGAAATTATGATGAAAAGTTTGCATATGTCCATTGCTGCGATAAAACAATGTAGACATGTATAGGATGTGAAAACAAATGTTTAGACTTGGTGCAAGTTGTATACCCAGACAGAACAGCAACCACAAACAACACAACAAGTACAAAAAACTAGCAATAAGTAAAAAAAAATGTAATTGTCTCTGAGGTCTAATCTTTGGAGCACTGGTTGGCTGTGAGACACAGAATTTTTTTGAAGTTGTGCTTTGGCCATCATGTGATCTCAATGCTGTAATTTTCGTTTTTGCTTACAACCTATCTATGCAGATTCTATTACACTTTTTTCTTCTATCAAGAATATAGAAATGCCTTGTAAATAGTAATAAGTATTTTGTTATTGTAATTATTGTACAGGGTTTTATGTGTTTTCTGACTCTGGGAGCAGGAGGGGGAGGGCACCTTTAAGATTTGATTTGACTTGTCACTGGCCATGTGGCTAATTTCATATGCATTCAGGTTGTATATGAAATTAGTTACATAATGCATAGCTGTGTAAGCCCATGCTGTAAAAAGCATGGGGTCATAGAAACTATTGAAATCATTAGAAAAAAAAATTGAAATGTGGAGATGTCAGGTAATTGAAAGGTACTACTCTAGGAGGTTATGTTTTGCTGACGTGCTCGCATCGTTTGTGCATTAGCGACTAAGCGACTGTCTTTCTTCTGAGGTTTCGTTTTGCAGATGTACCCACCATACTTCTGTAATAGCAGATAAGCAAGTGACCCTCTCTTTGGAGGTTTCGTTTTGCTGTTGTGCTGGCCTTGCTTGCGTAGCCTCAGAGGTGGAGCCCTTAGCCCGACTCCACCTCTCACTTCCGGGCCAGACCGGCACACAGCCTTCCACGCGTAGACATTTATATATAAGATTTGGCAGCAATATTCATAACATTCTCATTATGTTTAGCTATGTACCCCTTAAATGAAAGTTTCCACTGAATATCTGTTATGAAAAGAAACGCTTTTAGCAAATCTTGACGTTCAATCCTACTCAAGTGCATCTATACTAATAAAAGGCAAAGCCCTCACTGACTGACTGACTCACTCACTCACTCATCACTAATTCTCCAACTTCCTGTGTAGGTAGAAGGCTGAAATTTGACAGGCTTATTCCTTACAGCTTATTTACAAAAGTTAAGCGGGTTTCATTTCAAAATTCTACACGTAACGGTCATAACGGTCGATAACGGTCGACAACATCCGCCATGTTGAACTTTCCTATTTATAGCCCCATCTTCACGAAATTTGGTAGGCGGCTTCCCTGCGCTAACCAAAACTGATATACATACTTATTTCGGTGGTATGACACCACTGTCGGCCGCCATATTGAACTTTCCAACGTCACTAATTCTCCAACTTCCCGTGTAGGTAGAAGGCTGAAATTTGGCAGGCTCATTCCTTACAGCTTACTTACAAAAGTTAAGCAGGTTTCATTTCGAAATTCTACGTGTAACGGTCATGACAGTCGACAACGTCCGCCATGTTGAACTTTCTTATTTATGGCCCCATCTTCACGAAATTTGGTAGGCAGCTTCCCTGCGCTAACCAAAACCAATGTACGTACTTATTTTGGTGGTATGATGCCACTGTCGGCCGCCATATTGAACTTTTCAACGGTCTTTGTTACTTATCTTCAAGAAATTTGGTACGCGGGTTCCCAACGCTAACTGAATCCTACTTACGTACATATATACATCCATAGCCTGCAGCTCCGTCACCGTGTGAGGCGGCGTTGGGTCCCCCATCCCATCGCCTCCCACGTTGTTGGCTTCCTGCCTATATAAGGCCGTCCATTGCTCCAGTATCTACATTCCCTTCCTTGCTTCACCACGGGATTCACGTCTCCCTGCTGATAACTACAGCCTTTTTATTTAATCCACGGCTTCTCCGCTGTTTTATTGTTCATTTATTACAATTATAGTTATTGTGTAGGTATTTTAGACTTACTTTACATTGTTCAGGTACCCATTTCCTTTATCATTCCAACCGTACCCCCATTAACATGTCTATCGAGGTGATCACCATCGATCAAAGAACTGTCACTTACCGAGTGGTTTCCATGCCCGGAGATGGCACCTACCTTTTCCATTCTCTTTGTTACATATTGCACGGCCATATCAGGCTCACTCTTGATATCCGGAGGAACATTGTGTCTTATGTATTGAATGACTGGGACAGGTTCAAGGTGTGGACTGATGACGGTACAGGAGATAATTATATTACACAGGAGCACTACAAGAGTGAAATGCTTAAGCCCTTCACCTATGGATCTGCATGTGAGTTGATGGCTGCCGCTGAATTGTTTGGTTGTCGCTTTCAAGTGTACCGAAATGGCCAAATATTTTACACCTTTCGACAACCGCCAATGCCTCTTAAACATCTTAGATTCACAGGTGACAATTTCAGTAGTGGACACTTTAATGTCTATGAATGTTTAAACTCTCAAAAGCTGGATGTGAAGTTATCGATGAATCCGGTTGTATACTTACAACGCTTGACAGATGCCGAATGTCTCTTCAACACAAGTCCTACAAATACTGTCGTAATTGAAACAAACCATGAAATTCAAACCGATTATGACAGCAGCAATCCAAGTTGTGGGATTTGAAACAAGATTACTGTTCACATGGCCAACTGTACGTTGCATGCTCAAAAGTAATATCATATTACAACCGGAGGGCTGAACTCACAATGTGGTATACAATGAGATCCTTAACAAATAATTATTGGTATATTTTCCCTCAGTTTAAAAAGGTTTAATTTTCTTCTTAATAAAAATTTTAAGGCAGTACTTTGCCACTGCGAAGCGCGGGTATTTTGCTAGTATATAATACAATTTTCTGCATTGTTCACATTCTCTTAATTTGGAAATGTTATATAAAAAACAAAATCCAGAGCTTTTTCTTTTCCCCCTAAAATATCCTTTTCTTAAAAATTTTCAATTTTCAAAATGGTTAAATTGTGACTTATGTCTGGGATAGCCCATAATGTAATTTTTCTTTATGGGTTGATCTCTAGGGGAAATAATCAGAACTACAATGTGTCACATATGTGTCAGAGGATCAGCTTTCTGGCTAATCTGAGGTACGCAACACCCTGCCAGGACAAGAGTGTGTGCTGTTGGTAACAGTCATGTCTCCTTCTGTTTCTTTCGCAGCACTGACAAGACACCCAATGAGGGCACTTGAGATAGAGAAGCCTACTCTTCATCCAGACAGTATACAAGTGGCCATTTCCAAAGGGTGGCGTCACTTTTTGGATGAGATCAATGACCCATGCAGAGCTCCCCCAAAGCATGATCAGACCTTTAAAAGTGCCATTTCCAGTCCAATTTCTAATACAATTTGCAATATAATGCGTCTGTTTCTTTTGCTTTTGAAACTATTTTTATTTTCTGCATGAAGCAGGGTGACCCAGTTAACTCTCTCACTTTTCTTTGGGACTTTCACTTTCTTATAGACCACAAATGCTTTAATTAAAAACTCTGGCAAACACTTACTTGATCATAAGGAACATTAGCATTGCTTTTAAAATTTAATAATTAACTAGAGATTGATTAAAAATGGATGTTATTTTTTTCAGTTTAAGAGCTGAAATTAAAGAAATTCATAATTTTGTTTAGGTTTCTGTTCTGATGAAATAGATGGATGAAACTTTTCCATAATCCAAAATTAGACTTACTTCTACCTAGTAGTTGAAATAATTTTTACAGGGACAAACTTCAAATTATTTGATGGCAATTTTTGTACTCCACCAATAGTGCCTCAAAGGAAAGCTACAACTTACCTCTATTCATGGCTTAATTTTGTCATACTGCATCCCTCTTTCTGTGCTGCTGTAACTGTATAATAGGTAGCCATTAGTCTACCTCTTGTTCCACTTCATTTTCAAAAATAGCTATCAAACAGCGGGATGACAAGTGTTCTGTGGAAGAGCGACAGCACCAAATTATAACTAATGATCACTTCAGGAACAGAGATCAAAAAATTTGAGGGCTGACTCAATGCACTATAACTTACTGCAGGATGTTCCAGTGACAACTAAATCACACATCGCCTGATTATCTGAAAAAGCTTTGTGTTAATAAGCTTCTTGCATTCCCATGTATTTTAAAAAGAGTGGTTCATAGAGGTACAAGCATTACACTTCCATTATGCAGTCAGGAAATGTTGTCAGCCTTTAGGCTGATTTTGTTTTTCGGAGTCACTGTTTTCAAGCATTAAGGAACACATGTTAGTCATCTGAAAGACAATAGCCAGTCAGAAGTGAAATAATTTTAGCTATTGAAAGAAGGCAGTCTTTTAAATATACTAATATTCTTCTTTACAAAAATGTCTGTGCTACAAAATTGAAGATTGTCAACTAATGAATTATTGTTTAGCTGTAATTATATCTCTTTTTATATAAGCATTACTTGTAACAAAAACATCTTGTGGCAAAAATCAGAAGGATGTGGGTTTTATTCCAGCTTTAAAATATTTCCATAAGATACAGAACTTGCGAGGTAGAAGTCTTTCTGGACATGTGCACAGATGCTGTTTACATTAGCACCAGATTTTAAAACTTTTTGTTTATTTAATTTTTATGTTGTCTCATTTGCTCAAGCAATATAATATTTTATGTGAAGAACTGAAAGTATATTTTCGAAAAATCAATGTTTTCGTAATATTATGACTTAAAGTGCTGTTGCGTTCTTTGTAAAATGCAGTTTAATTTTTGTGCACTGTGAAAGGAGATCTATAAAATAAAGTCTGATTGATGGACGATGTGTCTTTTTCAGTGTGGTCACAATAAGAAAAGCAGTTACTTGCATTTTGATAAATCCTTTGAAAATTCAGAGCTTTCAGTTATAAAATAAATAGTAGAAGGGTGGTGTACAGTGTTAGCTATTATGGATGCAATGAGAAGTGAAACAAAATGACACCTTTTATTGGCTAACTGAACAAATTACAATCTTCAATATTACAATATTCAAGGCAGCTTGGGCCCCTCCTTTAGGCAAGTTGTAGTAAAAAAAACTGGAGTTCCCTGTGTTTATATATAAACTGGGAAAGAAAGAAAACCTTTAAATGGGTCATCTTTAATGTCAAAAATTAACTGACTTCTCCTACCTAAGATTCATTTAGCAGGAGAGGAGAACACTGTATAGTCAAAATCTTTTAATATGATAACAGTCCAACAAAGCCTTTTGAAGGTTTTGATGAGTTTTCCTTACAAAGTTGATCTGTAGTCAAATAGTCTAGATAAGTCAGAGATATAAATAGTCCTCAGATCTGATCATAAAACTCTTGTCTGTATTTAAACTTTGTTGTAATGTGTTACTGTTACAATAAGGGTCAGCTCCACACTCCCGTATGCATTATTGGGAGCCTTTTGAACCCTCCACCATTGATAATGTAACGAAATGGGCCGCTCAAGTGAGGACACACACACAATCAACAAGGGATAGGTGAACAAGAGCAGGGGTTTTATTAAAACAATCCAAAGCAAAACACTTTCCAAAAACAGAGCAGTGTTCCATGCATTTAAATAATCTGTTTTAAAAGAGTGCTTCTGTGAAGGTTAAAAACAATCAATTAAATAAATCCAACACAAAATTCATAAAAATAAGGTTGAAACAACATGGGCAAACTCTCAACTTAAAAATTGTTGAGCCTTGGTGCCCCTTTAAAAATGATGTCTCTTCAACTTGTTCTTTTTGGACCTTGGAAACTGAGTAGAAGTCCATCAGCAGGGCCAGACACCCTTCTTCTCTAGTCTGGGTCCTTCTACCAATACTTCCTACCGCTAGAAGGGCCACTTGTGAAGCCTTTCTGTATTGGGGTCCCCTGAGTACAGCCACAAAGTCCCCACTCTGAACCTTACTCTTTCCTCCCACCGCTGCTGATTCTTGGCTCCTCCTGGTGAGAGTGCTCTTAGAGCACTAAAGTGCCATGCTGACGGTGTATGCGCCCAATAAGAAGAAGCCTTTGATTTCAGTCTGTAACAGCCAGTGAAAAGTTTTGCTACCTGTAAAAGATATCGTTGAAGGGATATAAGCAGACACACAAATGCTGATGAATCATGTCTTGGTATCTTGTTGTCTCTTGAATTTTTTGTTATTCAGTTTTATTCTTGAATAAAAGAACACTAATTTCATTATACCTTTGTGAAAGTGTTTACTTTTATATTCCAGTAACCATTTGAATCAGATGAAATCTGTCTGTCTCACTTGCTCATGCACATACACATTTATACATGAAAACATCACTATTTAAAATGCTATGCCATTTGAGCATGAGTTGTCATTTGAACATGCATGGCACTGTCAGATCTAACTGCTAGTGTGGCGAATTGCTCACATACTAAAGTGACTTTAGCTGCAGGTGGAAGTCCCATTTTACTTATGGCGCCAATCAGAGTTGCATTGCGGTGCAGCAGTCTATTAGCCAGCGAGAGCACTGCAAAGAAGCTGTCTGTAATTATGGTTCTGCCTTTTTTCCAGACTGATAGCGGTCATGGGTCATTGTATCTTTGATTGCAGCAAAAAACAACAAATAATTCTGAGCAGGTATCAACCACCGTACCAACTGTGGTCATCACTGCTCTTGTGAAAAGAATGGAGATAAACAGCATTAACGTCTTCTTAATTTAGCACAAATAAATTCTTTTTTTTATATATTTGTAAATAAATTTAGGCAACAAGGGGTTAATAATGATCTCTGTATTTTCTCTTAGTGAATGTGTGGCTCTCCATTTGTGAGTAGTACTCTTTTGTATTAAATTTTGCTGTCTGTATAGGATCCCCATTTTGACTGTCTGTTGGAAACAAACTACTGTATATAATTGTCCAGAGTGGACTTTCTGCTAGGTTCTGTTGTCCATGTACATTTATTAGTGAGGCTATTCTAACAGCTTGTTGTTGGTTACTGTGTGTCACTGTTTTCTTTCTTGTAGAAAAATTCTTTAAGCCTTGGTTTTCTGAAGAATTTTTCCATATCACTGCAGATTCTGTCAGTGGGCTTTGCAGGACAAAATAAGAGTCCCTTTGTAAATATCAAAATCACTACTTCATTTAGTTTGTATGTATGAGGAGTGATTAACAATACATTTCTGTAGTCTTTGATTTTTGCTCTTAAGTGCCCAGCTTTCTCTCACAGTCTATGCAGCACTTTCTTTTTTGTTGGCAATAAAGTTTCTGGAGTCTTACAATATAGGTGTAGCTCCTTTACCATATTGTGCATGCCATTTCCAAGGAGCAGAATGAGGTCTTAGATCATATCTTGTGTCAAATCAAACCAAAAATCAAATTTTCTTCAATACTCTGTTACCAACTTAAAACGAAGTCTGTCCCAGCACCCCCAAACACTTATGTATGCTGGTTGCACAATATAAAATTACATTCGATGCTTTCTTTCTTCCTTTCCAAAATCACATTTCTATAGCCCTTGGCAAACATTCATTCAGTGCTGTAGACTCATGGTTCTGAAACTGTCTTCCTAGAATTATTCATATAGCTCCATTTATCTCAATATTCAGATGTAGACTGAAGTTTCTCCCATGCTGTCTGCAGTTTCTACCATTCCTTATTTTCAAAGAGGTCATATTGTCACAACCTCATTGATAATCTCTACTTTTTCTGTGTGATAAAGGGTTCTCTTGAGTCATCTCCTGACCCCAAGTAACCTTAAGGCAAGAGCTGAGCTTGTTAAACTAAAAGATGTTATTAAAAAGTAAGATATGCAAAGGAGGATATAAAAGGATGGTCAGGACTGGGCAGGGTGATACACAATGTGTAATTCAATATGACACTCCACTGTTGCAAAGAACATCGATCATTTGTAGTTGCAAAGAATCTTTAAATGATTCTGAATCATCTTTATAACATTACAAGCCTTGAGTGTTATATCATTTTGTTGGCTCAATATCCTCAGCATCCCCATTCCCATGTCTATAAATTTCATATCACTTAGTGGTTGAATTATGTGGGATTTGCCTTTTATGTACAGTATGTGATACACCATATATCTATTATAAAGAGTAACTGCCTATTCTCTGTTTTGTTAACCACAGTTGTCAGATGTCACGTTAACAATTTAAAAGAAACAAAAAGAATTCCTTACAAAAATACACTTTCAAGGATAGATGAATGGATGGACAGATGGATGGAAGATTTGCTTTTATTACATTATCAGCATCAATAACAGAATCCTTTGCAACGTATAACAATACATATTACAAGAGAAAAAAACATACAAAGTATGTAATACATTCATTGCTAGATTTCTCTTTTGCACCCATTGCTGCTGGGATACACTCTGCCCCATGCAACCTTAAATTAGTTTCAGGTTCCATAACATATAACTAGTTTTCATAGAAATCTTTAATACATGTTTTCATTGTGTTCATTACACTCTTTTATCATATTCTGTGGGGAATAAAGAATGGAACAAAGAGAAAAAAAACCTGAAAAAACTCTCATACATACATTCATTTAGATGTAATTTAGTAGCTTGAGCAAAGAAATTGCAAGAGGGGAAACAAAGAGAATTTGCAAAGACAGTGATCTGAATAAGAACTGAACCAACATAACAAGCTATGGTCTGAAATACAACACATTTACAATACAAGAATAAAAAGAAATATATACTGTGTCACTTTGTACATTTAATTTTGTGGATGATACCTACTGAAATATTGTCCTAACATGATTTAATCTCTAATTTATTAAAGTTTGTTTGTTCAGCTATTAGAATGATGTACAGTGAATTATAGAAGATAAATTGATTAGAAAGTGGGAAGGAAGGTACATTTAGCACAGCCATCCACAGCCTTGTATGACAGGAGAAAATTATGTTCATTGATGCCCAATCATGAAGATGCTCCTCTGCACTAATACTAAGATTTTAAGAACAAAACACTGTCTACTGAGAAAAATATGTTGTGTCACAAATCACACAATGAGACATATCAAGGTTTGGGGCAGCCACCCGTATAATGTGGTATCCTGGCTGCAAATTGTCTTTTTTAAATGGTAGCACTGTTGTGCTCAAAACCGAGTCCAATACAGAACTGAGGGAAAAGGGGCGTGCTTTTAAAGGGGAAGACAGGAAGTGAGGTCATAAGGATCAGGCACGTGGTCTTCAATCATTGGATCACTCCGGGACGTGACATCAGAGGGGCTGGAGCTGGTAAGGTCTACTTCCAATGGCTCGGTCCCGGAAGTGACGTCAAGAGAACCAGGTGGAATCTCCCGGGGATGGTCTACAGCACTGGTTCCCAAACTCGGTCCTGGGGACCCACTGTGGCTGCAGGTTTTTGTTCCCACCAGATTCATAATCAGTGATAATTATCGATTACAACTGATCTCATTTAATTAGCTGGTCTTTTTTATTCTTCTCGTATTATGAATTCAGAAAAACACAACAGTATGGTTTTTACATTTATAAGACACTTAGAAATATTCCTATTTTTTTCTAAAGCTATAAATGCTTAACTCTCTAGTGTTGTTTTCCTATTTTTTCACCTTTTCCTGTGTAGTTTGTTCCATTCTTTTAACCCTAATAGTGACAATTAACAACCGGCATAGCAGACACCTGGGATGATGAAAGCTGCAATGACCCACTAATTAGTAAATAATCAATTAAATAACCAGAGCACCTGGAAAAGAGGAATGAAAATTAGGTTGAAAATACTGTTAACAACTTTAAAAAATTACATATTCCCCATATAACTGCTTAGTCCATTTTAATAAAAAAAAATCTGCCAAGCTTAGTTTTGTAATTTCTACATTGATTCCAAAACACAGAAACTGGGAAATAACGACTCACTTAATTAGGCTAAGAGTCCAATGAAAAATGGATGTTGGTTGGAACAAAAACCAGCAACCACAGTGGGTCCCCAGGAAAGGGAGAAAAAGAGTCAGTGCACTCTGCCACATCCTGGCATGCCTCAGAACTGCCTTCACTCACGCCTTTTAGCTGCCTCCCATGCGCACGTGTGTGACAGTTGTTATTATGATTAAACAATTGCTGTTACAGAATAGGTTTTTTTCCATTACTCTATTACCTATTACAGATTATACACACTGGCTATATGTCTACAAGTGTTATTATTTATTCAATTCTAGGAAAGATACTATGAGACAGCAGTTTCTATCATTCACATAACCATTTATAATAAAATTTTACTTAAACCTAATCTCTCCATGAAGAAAGTTGTGTTCTTTGTGTTGCTTAATGGCTGCTCCATTGCCTGTCTTAAATATGTTAATGTAAGATTAAGGTATATGATGTTGTGCTCAACTTCCCTTGTTGCAAGGCAACAAACAACCGAGCAATAGAAGCTAATAATTTATAATATACAGACATTCTATAGCTGCAAAGGCAGTGAACTTGTTCTGTGTGTCACTCATGTATGGTTTTCATCAAAAGATAACAAACACATAGAAAGTATTGATTGTTCCCAGACACCTGTTTCAAAACTCTGTCATGAAGACATTTTTCAATTAACATATTAGTACTACAAAACAATAAGAGAAGACAGACACTACTAATACTCATATTTGTTAAGTGCATGAAACATGATGAAGATGAACTCCAAACTGTAAGTAAATTCTTTCGGAGTAAGCATTTTAAAATTGACATACAATGGTGGATTTCAAATGGGTTAGTAATTTAGTTTATTTTAGTCTTATATAAGTGGACTGGAACTAGAAATTAGATGTTTCGAAGTGTATATAGTTGATGGTGAATGCTGAAACCCATCTCATATTACAACCGAGTACAGATCTATATTATTAAGACATTGAAATGTTTGGGTTCAGTCCACTGACAATTCTGTTTGTCCCAAGAGACCACACATCAGAATTGTGTTATTTACTTTGCATTTTTGGAATTTCAGGCAGCTGCTATATGTAATTCACAAGGTAGTGACACAAATAAAAAATGACATTTTGGACAGGAGTTATTTATAGGGGACCTTGGTCTCTGCACTCTGGATGATCATCTATGAGGCTGCAAGCATTTTAATAGTAGCAAAGCGTGTCTGAATAGTTACCATGGTAACACTGACGACACTTTCATCTCAAAGTCATTACTGGCTATGGGAAAATCAGATGACAGTATGATTCAGCCTATCATGGCTTATCACTCACTGCTAAGACAGATAAAATCCAATAAGATGGAAGTTAGAAGCTGGTCTATTTAAAGGAATAAGGACACCTTTGTCCTATGCATTCACTGACAGAAAACATCTTCAGTAAGTTAGTGACCCTTACATACTGTAACTATGAAGATATAGTGGATTCAGTGTTGTAGAAATTTGACGATTGGCCGCATCAGCAAAAAGAAACTTACAACTATGTTCTCTTTTCTGAAACTGTTCAAAGATGTGACTATTGATTTAGAATCAGGTATTACAATGTCTGAAAGAACTTGTCAACATACTATTCAGCACCAACTCCTATCCACATACTCTACAAAGTAGCAACATTTCTCAGCCCAAAGCTTTTTTTGTGATCAATTTTTTTATTAAGTAAAGACCAAATCACAGTATAATCAATGAACGTACATAATATACAAAGGAACCCAAACCTTCTATTTCTATATCTTTTATTTAAGAGGATCACATAGATGCAAGAACTAGAAGAGATTTGTAATAATTTGCAATAATATCACCTTAATGCAACTGCACCAAATCAAAGAGTGCAGTGAAGTTCACTGGACAGCTGTTAGTAATGCCTTTTTTGGTCACAGAGCTAGCAAGTACACACAGAGATACCTGTACTTTCACAGTGCTTTGCTTGGTTGCAGTGTACTTGTATTGATAAGCAAACAATACTGTGAGCTGTAAAGTGTTTGTTAACAATAATACGCCTACTAGAAAAGCTTATGTTTTAAGAAAAACTTATTGTATGTGTAACTTGTACATGGACACCACCTACCTTCCGTGTTTGTGGAATGAATAGCAATTATTAAAACAGCTCATTATTTATTTCTATATGGAATAGTAAGTGGTTGCATACTTACAAAGCTTTAACAAGGCACATTGCTTACACTGCTCTTTTTTTTGTTCCCTTATGTGAAAAAGATGTGTGGATTTGTACTCAGAAATTATTATTTAAATACTGAAGAAGTAGAATTCTTGCAAAAAAAGTGAAAAGGACAACTGAACCAAAGAGGGGCAAGATTCTGCCACTTTGTTGTACACAATCATGTTAAGCAGGTTTATTGGCATCACTTTTTTCCTTAATGGTGATGGAAGGAATGTGTTTCTGTGGGCGGGAGTGAGACAAAGCCATTGGTGTGTGGGCGAAAGTGGGACAAATGAGACTAAGTATACTGAGAGAGCAGGCGGACATAAGTTTAAAAAATAGATTCTGCGCAAATCTCTACTCCAGAGCATGTATAATGGTGCCACATATAAGTTTAATTTCATTTCAATATGTCCTATCTTAAGATTTGTATTTACTATTAAACATTGACAAAAGTAGTTGTTCATAAAAGCTGAGGTCTTTGTCTTTAACACTAGAATTACCAGAGCTAGCGAAAAAACTTGTAAATGCAGCCCACCTTAAATCCCTTCGCACCTCTCCGTCAGCGACTTTTGTATTCTAAATGTGTCGATATGCCCCAGCAGCAAGCAATCTGCTATTCCACACATACCCCAACCCCCACCCCACCCCCACCCCCCTTCCTCAGAACCGGCAAGAAATTCTCCCAGTTCCTACCTTGATTGATTATCTGGGAGTGAGTTACCCAGAATTGTGAGGGGAAATAATTTGATACAACAATCTGTGTAAACACATCGTTAAAACAGAAACGTTTTTCATATTTTCACAGCGCTCCTCACCAAGCGCAGACACAGAATGCTGCAGCAGTTCTCAAGGCAAAATGCAAGAATAGATCATACCACTCACTAAATACAGAACTACCACATATTAGGATACAGATTTGTAAAAATACACCAGAAACAAAGTAGAAACTAATTAACAAAATGAAAAGCAACAATATCTGTTGTCACGCATGCGCGAGTAGGAGACCGCGGATGGATCTTAAACCACATCGGAAGACATTCGCCGGCAGGGGCTACTAACCTTTCTCCTTTGTTTTCCAGGACCAAAGATGCTCCGCCATAACTCTTTCCCGCAGTACGTCTACTTCCACCCTTCCTGCGCCATCTTCGATGACGTCAGCAGTCCCATCATCCCTCACGCCTCCTTCCCAGCATTCCTACACTTCCGGATCCTCCCTTATAAAATGGCCGCCGGGCATCGCGCATATGAACTGTTTAGTTTATGTCTTTTGACCTGCATTTTTTTTTGCTATTGTGGGTCGTCTACAATATACGGGGCCGGAAAACCCAAAACCTTTATGCTGCTTGTTGTTGCATCTTACACTGTCCATCAGCTAATTGTAGAACTGCAACCAGTTTGTTGAAAAGAAGTCAGACAAGACAGACACAGTCAGAGTCCTAGTGACTTTGGACAACAAACCAAACCCCACCCCCATTGACCATTCTACAGCTGAGTCAGTGCTGGGCTGGCCAATCAGATGATTCTTCTACCCTATGATTCCTGTGCTGCTTTATCTGAGATGACCTTTCCATAAGTAGGCAAACAACTGCATTACATAGTAAGCCAAAAAGATGGCAGCATATCATTCACCACTGAATTGTGTAAACTATTGCAAAGACTTTTTACTTTTTATATCATCAGCAGTTACTGATAATTCATACATGGATTGATTTTCACTTATTACAATAAATTTATTTGAGACTGTGTAAATATAGTGTTCATTTTTCTTGTTTTTTTGATCTTTTTTGGTGCAGGAGTTCTTGAAAATTTTTATCTGAGGGCACAATTAATTAAGAAAAGTAGTTCCAAACTTGGACCCAAGAAAAGGATTATTACTATAATGACAGCAGAGCCGTACATAGACAAGTAACAAATAATACTAATAAAAAACAGTACACTTTTTGTTTCTATTCAAGCATATTTCTCACATGAATAAGAACAAACATTTTCACTAAAACAATAATTCTAGTTTGAAAACATAGGGATATCACTGCCGGTGTAAATGTTTAGTGTTCGCTTTAGTAAAGCTGACAAATGATTTTTAAAAGGATAATATGAATGGCCAGTTAATTCAGTCACGTGTTTAATGGCACCAGATAAAGAAAACATGTGGTCAAATAAAATTAATCAATGTTTATTTACCTTGTCTCAAAATGTCTTTATTTTTTAAAAATAAAGTTTTCAAATGTGCTCCATAATTAAAAGTACAATCTAAAATTCTGGTATTTCAAATTTTTCACAATATCCCAGTTTTCATTTAACAATTCAACAAACTGAGTGCATAAGTTGAGTGGCACAGTTAAATTATTTGTAAAATGTACATGCTATTTGTATTTTACACAGGAAATAATATAAATGTTAATGAAGGACTCTGCAAACAGTCCAGTCTAAAATGTTTAATGCTATTGACTGACCATGTGCTGAATGCAGAACCTGCTTTTCTGTAGCCTGTCTAACCCTTTTGATATTTTCTAGTGTTTATACAGCTCTCAACAATACAACAATCATGTCCTTCAGTCTACCAGTATATTGAAATTTATCAAATCTCTTTAAAATGCAATTATGAGGAGGTAACCCCTCAGTTACAGGGTTAGATTCAAAGTATGCCATAATACTGAAAATGATGAGGCTTCAACCAGTTACCCATGGCCACCGAAACTGCATTTGGCACTATATATACTATGCTGTATTAACTCACCCCTCACAACACCCCACAAATCGTCACCTCCTTGTGCTGAACTTATCATTTATATTTTGACATTTAAAATTAGTGCCACAGTTCCTTCACCTCACAACCATGTCTGAGTCATCCACCCCGCTCTCTCTCTTTCTTATATGTATCTTTGCTTGTCAGTTATCTGTATTTGATTATTTCACAGGTTGTTAGAATTGTCGTGAAGTTGTGGGGAATATTTATTACGTTTCTACTTTTGACGGGTCAACAACTTTGTTTATAGGCTACGTCTCAGATAATACATACTACAGCATTACATAGTACACCAAATAGATGGCAGTATATCATTCACCATAGGAATGGCAATTGGACGAACTAAGTTGATTTTATTACACAATCATGTGGTGACAAGATCCATGATCCAATATGTGTCACAACCCATAGTTGAAGAAACATTGTTATGGGATATTACAAAGACTTCTTATATTTTAGGGATTCTGACAGTATTGTCAGAGTTCAACCATTTTTCTGTTGTAATTTATTTATTCAAACAGGTAGTTATTTTTTATTAAATTATTTTTATTGATTGTAATTAGAAACAGATAATATTCCATACAGTCAAGTCAAATTTAATAAATCAAAGCAAAATTCAACCCTAAAGAGAAAGAGAGAGGAGCCAGCAACTATAGCTACTCTATAAAAGGAGCAAGAAAAAATAAATATCTTTTTCCCCAAAATGGATGCTTATTCTAAAATCTTATTGATTAATCCTGCCATATTTTAAAAAAGTTTTGAACAGATCCCATAAGTGAGAATTTGAATTCTTCCCATTTCAAGTAGTATAGAATATCTGTTACCCACTGACTTAAGAGTGGTGGGTTGGGATTCTTCCAGTTGAGCAAGATAAGTCTACATGCAAGTAGTGTAGTAAAGGAAATTACAATTTGTCCTTCTCCGTTTTAAGGCCATCTGGGAGTACACCAAACACAGCTGTTAATGAGTAATAATGAGTAAGGAGTGTTTGTGACACCAAGGTTGTCTGATAGTCATGCAAATATTTTTGTTCAAAATGTTGTTAATTTGGTGCACTCCCAGAACATGTGGCCAGTGAGGCTGGAGCTAGATTACAATATTAATAAACTGAATATTTCCCTGGAAACATTTTGGATAATTTTAAATGAGATAAATGCACTTGATAAAAGATTTTAAGTTGAATGACTGAATTCTTTGCACATATGGAGCTCTAGTGTATTCTGTACATTCCGCCTTCCACTTTTTTATGAAATAGTAAGTGACAGAACCTTTCTCCAAAGTACTCTGGGGTCTTGGAAAAGAAGAGACTTTAAAATATATAGATGCTACATGTGTCTTCCAGACTGATCAATAATTCTTCTGGAACAGAACAAGGTGGAAGGTGAGGAAAACTGGACAGATTCTGTTTAGCAAAGTAGTGGAGGAATTGTGTTGATGAGAAGTTATATTTGAAGCGCAATTGTTCATAGGATGCAAAGAGATTATCTATGTACAAGTCCCTAAGTGTTGTAATCCTGGACATTTTCCAGACATTGAATAGTTTATATGTTTGAGAGATTGGAAAAAGGTGGTTGTTATGTAGAGGTGCAAACGATAGAAGCTTTTCTGTCTTAAAGTGCTTCCTAAATTAGTTCAACATTCTAAAAGAAATGAAGGGTAATTTGATTATTAGTGTAATTATGGTAGTTTGTATTAACTGGGGCACAGAGCATGGAATATAAAGGAGTACTGCAAGATTTTACTGTAGACCAGGCATTTGGATATTCATCAGTTTGTGTCGATGTCCAGGGGCCTCATGTATAAACGGTGCGTACGCACAAAAATGTTGTGTAAGCCTGTTTCCATGCTCACATCGCGATGTACAAAAACCTAAACTTGGCGTAAAGCCACGTACATTTTCACACTAGCTAAATGCTTGGCATACACAAGTTCTCCGCTCAGTTTTGTAAACCGCTGGCACCCAGCGTCAAAGCAATGCTTTTGTTCCAGTGTGGTTTCCCTTTCTTTTTCAGATCCACATCCCTGATTCAGCTTTATCATATACACTGAAATTAACCGCATATTGTTTATTAGTTTAAGGCATCTGATTGTAATTAACCTGTAACAATATAATGGTCCAATGAATGGCCAAACTGTTCCAAATACCATAGCTGTTTTAGCGTTGTTCCTCTCAATGCACCACTCAGACTATTTATCCCACTGTATCTGAGTGTGCAATCTGATTGGAAACAGAATTATTGGTATACAGCATCAAGCACACGGTGCCTCAGCCATGCTGTTTATTGAACTACTCTCAAGCGGCAAAAGCTTCAGAGCCTTTCCTGTAGGGACATTGCAGTTCAGAAACAGTTTCACCCCAAAAACTGTAAACGCACTCAATCAGTCCATCAAGTGCTCCTTGTAGAACTGTTTGTACTTATTAGTACAACTACCTCACTGTAAATTTGCGATACAGTTATAATATTGCACAACCTGCACCACTTTATAAAGCGCGTATTTACATATGATGACAATATCATTTTTAAGATGAAATCCAACAAAATGTTTATTACATTATACAGCTAAAATGTTAACATCATTTAAATAATCTACTGTATATTGTTAATAATTAAACATGTGAGGACACAGTGTTGCAGCGATAGCAATGAGCTGGTGCCCATTCAGGGATTGTTCCAGCCTCACACTGTATTCTTGCTGGTACTGGTGCGATCCTGGAAGGACAGATGGATAGAATAATTAAACATGTACTATGAAGATATTTCAATGTTCCTTAAAAGTTTTGAACAATCTGCATTCTAAGCATACAGATGGCTTAACATCTATTACAGTGCTGATTGTGTGGTGATTGGACAGGACAGGAAGGACAGGAATAGGAGGTTAGTACGTTTGAAAGAGACAGTACTGCTGCAATAAATTATGTCGTTGAAGGTTGTGCACAGTGTAGCAAGCATCTTGCAGGAGGCAGAAACAATCTGTAGACAGGGCGCCAGCTCATCGCTAATACTGCATCACTGTGTTCCCATGTTTAATACATGCTTTAATTCCTATCATCATGAAAATGATATCAAGTATACATCTTAATATTTAAATTTTTCAGAGCACTGTAATATAATGAATGTAATAGATTCTGTGTCCTGTTGGCGGAAGAGAAAGCCCATTTAAGAAGCACGTAGTGATTCACACACATAGAGCACATAAAAGAACACATAGAAAGAAGCATTTAACATGCAACTTTAGTTACAATGGGATCTGAGAAACTAGTAAATTAAACGATTTTAAGATTAAGTGTATGGCGTTTGTAATGGAAGGATTTTTCTCTGTAAAAAGCAAAGGTGAAATAAAGAGAGGGAGGGGGAATCAGGAGAGCAGATGGGCGTTGGTCGCTTCAGCGCAGAATCAGCTATAGAAACTAATGTTTTGGGAAAAACAGCCGGGAATGTTCTAAAGATACAGCCAAGGCTATGTAAGGAGTTGTTTTTGACTTCGAGAGGCTTTTTTCACATGTAAGCATATTACTGTGTCTTCTGGTATCAGGCACTAGTCTCAAGGCCGAGTAGAAGAAAAAATAGCGTTGTGTCCCGTGGAAGGAAGGGGTATGCTTGAACTGATCACTTCTGCATACACTGCTTCCACGTAGGCCGCTTTTGGGCGAGGACACCTAATTAGTATATAAGGGAGGGTTCCGCCCTCAGTTTCTTTGGACGCTCAACCGTGGGGAAAGGCGCACACCGCCCGGTATCTGATAAAAGGCACACGGGGTTGATCCTCTGACGAGACTGACATGTGGGCTCCCTCAGTCTACTGGTCTAGGATGATGGCTCTGGGTCTTTTGATGTATGTTACTGTATGTATGTTATTGTAAGTATAAGTATATATTAATCTCTTTAAGCATATATATTTATTTCTATAACCTATTCATATGTATTTATATGTTATAATTGAATAAGTAAATTTTATTGAAGTATCGGACCTCTTCTCTCTGATTTTTGCCCACTTATTCTAAAGAACCCCTTGAACCATTTTCCCAAATCAAAACAGCCTTCTACTTTGATGACAAAATAAAGTATATGATTAAAGTTGAAATTTCGAGATTAAAGTTGACATTTGAACATTTTTTTCAACTGTGTCCCTATTTTGATTTTCTTTTCTCTGTACCCTAATACTCTTCCATACGAAAGTAAGCTGTGACTCGCTTTTTCACAGCAACTTTGATATCTGACCAGTTTTTATTTATTTCAGACACTTTGTGACTTTTTGAACTGGATGTTTCGAGTTTCTCCGCCACTCTGTCACTCGATCAACTTCCTTTTGTTGATTATATCACTACTTAAACCAACTTTTTCCTTTGCCTCTACCAGGTATTCGCTGAAATTCTTCCTTTTCCCCTGTGCTTTTGCCATTGCCTTTTCACAGAACGCTGAGCTTAAGGGCTATTTATATTGATTTGCATATTCAAAGGGGCGTAATTCTGTGAGGAGTTGGGGTGTGGCAGCAGGCACGTGCACGTGTGTTACTTTTCATGCTGACTGGTATTTATGGAGCAGAAGAATATGGAAGTTGGCGTTCGCACAGATTTATGCATCTGGATTTTTTTGTGCATACGCACATTTCCACTTTTGTTCATATGCCATTTTTTTGTTTGAACTCTACGCACAACGTTATGCATGAGGCCCCCGGTGTTTCTGTTTATCTGCAATAATCAAAATGCATTTCCATTATACTTCTATATAGCATTTGCATGAGACAGTAGATACACACGAGAGAGAGAGAAACAGAGGTTGGGAGCATGCACTGATACAGAATGTTGCTGCACCCAGCAAATGACGAATCACCTCAGGACCCCAAATTAGGACCCAAGTTTAGCTGTGCAACAGGTGACACATCAGCACCATACTAGTTTTAATGGAAAAGTCTGAGTTTTTTGCAGTGGCTGGAGTACCAGTCCTGCCACCAACTCCCACGTTTTTCCTGCAAGTTGGAGGAATTGCTTGCAGTGCTGGATGCAGGTTAATGTCATACCCAGGAAATGAGGAAAATTTTGTAAATTTAAACAAAACAAACATCATTTTACTAGATTAAAAACTTCTTTAATTACTTACATAAAAGTGTAACACACACTTTTTCAGAAAAATCAGTGTTTTATTAAATAAAAGTTATGTGCCTTACTTCATTTTAAAAATTATTTTTAACTTGGGCGTTTTGGTAATAAATGGTTGTTCCATTTTATTCATGACATTTGCTTAAAATAAATGATTCTTATTTGCTTTTATGTGTTTTAATGCTACGATATACAATTTAAAAATGCATTTGCCTGCTTTTTATCTGCATTGTTCAGAAGAAATAAAAATTAAGCCATTAGAATATTCTGAAACATTTTGTCAGTCCTTCATGATACAAATAAATGTACGGTAATAGCTTATGTGGCTAATTAGTATGTATTATTGCCCTTCAAAGAATACCTGTTATTATGATTTTTTATTAATTGAGCACTGCAATTTTATCTAGCTCATGTTATAAGAAGTATTCATTTGCACAAAGAAAACTGATAAAGTGGTGACAAGCAGATGTAGGCAGAAAAAGGTCATTTAAGTAACACATTCTAAGAAGCTCTTTTAGCAGGTTTCACACATTTACCAATAATAACTTCCATTTGAATTGCAGTCTCTTATCAAATATTCTTAGGACTTGCATTCAGTGATAAAATGTTTTTTTATTGTTTTTAATAATCCAAAAGACTAAAAATTCCATGGATAATCACATTGAGACGCTATAGCTTTGTGGCTTATGATAAAAGCCTCTAATTCCACACAGCAGTCTTAATTTTAAAATTTCTTCACATACTCTTTTTAACGTGCATCACTTTACCAGTATTATATTTATTGTGTTTCACTAGGAAAGTTATTTTTTTTGTATCCAGTGATAATCACTTGCAGATATGGTAGACAGCAATATTTGTAATAAAAGATTAGATAGATGTACAATTCACTTCCAGCCTGATGACTTAAAAAAAAAAAATAACAATAAAGAATTTTATTAATGACATGCTTTACTCACACCCAAATATGCTATATAACCATCAAAACAAGAAAATAAAATTTAGAGTAGTTTAAAAGCTAATTAGGCAAAAATAATAATAAATAACAACAAACAGCAAAATAAAGCATACAAATAATATAATAAAAATGTCAAAAAATTTAACAAAATAGTGTATTTAAAACTAAGTAAAAAGAAGATCAGTGCATATATGTATCAATCATCTCAGAAATACTAAAGTAATAATAAAAATGGCATTAAAAGTCTGACTAGGGTAGTCAGACAGTCAGTAGTCATGAGAAGCATTTTGAAATGTTCCATACCCACTCCCAGCAAGGACACATGTTTGAGAATGAATGATGTCATGATTTTATGGCACCTTGAGCCACAAAATGGTGCTCATGAGAACATTTTGTACTTTCTATGGAAATCATAATGGCGCTTCATAGTGTTGCAATACTAATGCTAAGGCTTTAACACAAAGACAATAATAACAATAATACTAAAAATAACATTCAAAGTAGTAGAAAAAGAAGAAGTAGAAGGAAAACATAAGAAGGCAGGATATTGTGCTAAGCTGCACATACAGTAATTGCTGCCACTTCGCACCAACATCGAGAATAATACTGTAGTAGCCAGCATACTACCTTGAAGATAGGTGAGTGTTGATGGGAGATTGACAGCAGAATATCACACAGGAATGCTGAGCTCCGTATTCCATGGCTCCCTGGAAAATTACAGTGTACAAACCTGCAAGAGATAAGAGGGGATCAGACAACTCTGGAAGATGATTGGAAGCACAGAGAGAGTGAACGTGAACTCAAAAACAGCCCCATAATAGCTGTGGCTAGCCTCAGTAACAGTTATTTTATGATGCATTTCCCTTGACCATAATAGCAAAAAGATAATTCTTCAGAAACTGCAGCTGTGTATCATCCATTGTTAAATAAACACACATTGTTATTGGTTTTAACTGTGATTTGATGTGTTTCTCAGTGGTCATTATAGTACAGTGTGTATCCATGACCATCTGTGTGTTGATATTGTGATATTGTTTGTGATTCATATTTGTGTGCTTACTCACACATGAAGCAATGATCTTTATATGCGTACCTTAATTCACACCATCAACTTCAGGAAAACCAGTGATATGCACTATGTCACACACGTGCGATTAGGAAGCAGCCATCAAGCCCTAAGGTGAGTGATATTTCACGAGGTGAAGGGTTGGTTATGTGTGCTGATATCTCTTTCTCTTTGCCAACAGAAATAAAGAAGAAAAATAAGAACCGTCTTACCTTATTTCCGGACTCACAAAATGGTTTCCACAACAAAATGTGTAACTTCTGTGATGTCATTTCTGGTTCATGCACAGAGACACCACTTCTGGCCAACCTCGATGACATCACTTCTGGTGCCGCTTTATGACACCACTTCCGGCCAACCCCAAAGACGTAATTTCCTCAATGTCATTTTATATAAAAACACATTGAACCAAACTGTCATTGTCTGAGGTGATCTATTTTGATTCACTTTTTGACCAATATTCTGTTCAACTTTGTCCGGCGGACAATATACGGGGTCATTCCCCAAATCTTTTTGAGTATCCAATGTTATTTCTTATCACACCTATTGCAGCTTGCATTTAACATTAGCTCATGTGAAATGATAGGAAAGTGTATACAGTACAGCTGCATACTGTCTCACATGTTTTAAGAGTGTTAAAAGTTTTGTGCAAAACTTCAGAAATGGATAGTTGTGACATACCCAAATCATCCTTATTGAAAAGCTGCTTTTCAATACTGGACTGTCTACTATTTTCTGAAGTATATGACCAGCTCTTTGGTTTTGCTGACATTAAGGCTAAAACTGTTGTTCAGGCATCACTGAGTCAGCAGGCAAACCTTTTCTCTTTAAGCTGATTGCTGGTAATCAAACCTATAATGGTGGTGTCACTAGAAACTTTAATGATGGAATTGAAGCTGTGTCTGACCACACAATCATAATTACAAGGGATGCAGAATAGGGCTTGGCACACTAGCCTGTAGGTTCTTGTCTTTAAGGTCAACATGGAGACCATGATGCTGCTTAGTAAGTCCAAGCACCAGTTGAAGGGGGTGACGCTAAGTCCCACTTTGAGGAGTTTAATGGTCAACTTTTATGCAGCAGTGGTAAATCCTGTTTACCAATGTTATATTGAGCTGTCGTCTTATGAGCAGAATTTTGGAATAACAATTTGTATTACCCCATTGTGTCAGGATTTTATGAAGTGCAAGGAATATGGCACCCTTTGTAGATTGGTTGTGACAATAAACTTGACGTGATCATACATATCCAGAATATTGTGTTTTCTGTGTCCCAGTACCAGTCACTCAAAGCAATTGATAACAACTGCAAAAAGAGCCTCTGGTATGTAGCTATGCAGGCAGTCCACCTTTGTTTTCTTATGTACAAAGATCATTTTTTCCCTTCTGAAGCAAACAAGGACAATAGATTCACTCACCACTGAAAACATCAGCTAACAGGTTGCTACTGCTATATTACAGTCAAGATGTTATATGTTTTATTTTTAGTTATGTTTTATTTTATATTATGTATTTTATTTCAATTTGATACACTTTCTGAGTCATGTGTTTTATTTGTACATATTTTCTGTTATAATTATGTACTGTCACTTGTAAGAAAGACACTATATAGTGCCCGACCCGACACAGATTAGACACAGGGGGCACGTGTAAAATTAAATAAATTTTTATTTTTTTCAGCTGTGAGACATGTCTTCCATGTGTCCCAATAGCCCAACACAGTCCCAAGCACACAATAAACACTAATTTCTCCTCTTCTTCTCACTCCACCACTCCTCACCAAGCTTCGTCCTCCTTCCACCTGACTCTGGCCACTGAGTTGTGGTCGCTGGCTCTCTTTATAGTTCACCCGGAAGTGCTCCAGGTGCTTGATCCCTGATTTCCAGCTGCACTTCCGGGTGTGACGAATTGGTTGCCCACACTGGCTCAGGAGTCCCAAATACAGTGCCCCCTGGCAGTACCTGCGGAACCCAACAGGTCTGCACCCAACTCCAATTCCCAGGATGCCCTGCGGGAACCCGAGACACTGTTCCACCCCAGGGAGGTGGCCAACTAGCATTCAGGTGGAGGTATTGCAATGTCCAAGGCTGTTCACCCTTAATATAGTTTGCCGGGGTGTCCCAGCTAGGTAAGGACGCCAAGCCCATGGCACACACTTTACATGTATATTTGTTTCATTTTCCTTGCTTGTGGAACCCCAAGAAGTAGGGCCACCTTGACATCACCGTTTCTGAGTCCTCTCTCTGGCTATTTTGGTCAAAGTCACACTAGAGCTCAGACATGGAGCATTGTAGTTATTTCTCATTCGGAGTGTTTCTTTGTGAGTATTGCCATTTCTTTGTTTTCTTCTGGTTCTTTGATCTTTTTACTTTGTTTATCGGCTTCTGTTACTAGATTTGAATGTATGGACTTATTTGCCTATTGAATTGTCTATTGGCAACTCTTTTGTTAGCTTTTCTTTGTGTTTTTAAATTTTTTAAAATAAACCCTTTGATTTATAAAGGATCTTTTTTGCTCTTTGGGGCATTCAATATATTTTTTAGGACATTTAAGGTTATTTTTAAAGCTAAACCACCTTTTGGGAGAAGGTTGAATTAATGCTGTTGGGGTAAGATTAGGCTGACCACATCATCATGAATCCAAAATAGGATGTAACTCATTAGTCCAAAGATTGTTTTAGACGCAAATAATATTGAAGACCCACAGGGGGTCTGTCATGGAGAATCTTACACCTTGTAAGGACGCACACAAAATCAAAGTTGGGGAGGGGGTTCCCTTTCGAGCTTCTGCCAACTAAAACCAGGAAAACAGGGCATTGTTCATAAAAATGTGAGGCATAAAATGAGACGTTTGTCAGGCAAACTGCAGCGTATAGTCTAAAATCAGGACTGTCACAGTCAAACATCTGGTCATACTAGGTAAGGTCTTTTTCAGGCAGGCCAAGAAGGCCTGGTATGGCCAATTAAGCCTTTTGGAGAAAAATAAGGGGTATGAGGCTTTACTGGCCAGGCCAGACCTTCTTTGCCTGACTGGAAAAAACTCTCCCCAGTGGTGCTTAATCCCAGGACCACTGGCCTGCCTCGGGCTTTGCAGGTTCAAAAAAGATTTAAGCCCAAAGGAACCTGAAAGTCCCAAAAATATATTAAAACGCCCCACAAGTAGAACAGTAACAGCAAACCTCAGCTTGTAAAAAAAGACTTCAAATGAGCTTTATAAAAAGGATGTATTCACAAAAAATAGGAAAAATAAAAAGGAAATGCTCAAACAAGTAAAAGAGGCAAAAAAATTAAGAGACCTAAAAGGCAATAGTAAATAAACAAAGTCCCAATATGAATTTTAAAAGATGGAATCGTTAAGATAGATCAAGAATATCAGAAAAACAGAAAATCTAACATCAAAAAACAATACTTACAACTTCAAAGATAATGAAATGCTCAAATATAAAGCCAGAAGGAGGACCTAGCAGTTGTGACATCAAAATCAATAGAAATAGCATAAAAATAAGAAAAATAATAATTCCAAAGGATCCAAAACAACAATAATACATAAAATCCATAAGAATTTGGATTAATATAGTATATACTTCCTCCAATTTGTGATACAGCGGTTGTTCCCTGATTTATTTATATTTTCATTTTTATTATTGAGTTTGAATTATTTTTATGTGATTTTTCATTTTATGTAAGTTTTGTTAATAGTGCTTATGTAAGTATAGTTTAATTGTTATGTATTGTATACTAGCAAAATACCTGCGCTTCGCAGCGGAGAAGTAGTGTGTTAAAGAAGTAATGAAAAAGAAAAGGAAACATTTTGAAAATAACGTAACATGATTGTCAATGTAATTGTTTTGTCACTGTTATGAGTGTTGCTGTCATATATATATATATATACACACACATATAAGCATATATATACATATACACATATACTGTACATATATACATATACATATATATACACACATACATACATACACACACATATATAAACATATATATACATATACACATATGTATGTGTGTATATATATGTACAGACAAATCTACATATATACATATACACATATGTATATATACACATACACATACACATACATATATACATATAAGGGGTATGAGGCTTTACAGGCAAGGGCAGACCTTCTTTGCCTGACTGTATGTGTGTATATATCTACATATATACACACATACATATACACATATTTATTTATATATATTATATATACAGTAATCCCTCCTTGATGAAAATAGATGAAAATCCGCGAAGTAGAAACCATATGTTTTTGTATAGTTATTTTTATTTATTTTAAGCCCTTATAAACTCTCCCACACTGTTAACATTATTAGAGCCCTCTAGACATGAAATAACACCCTTTAGTCAAAAGTTTAAACTGTGCTCCATGACAAGACAGAGATGACAGTTCTTTCTCACAATTAAAATAATGCAAATATATCTTTTCTTCAAAGGAGTGTCTGCATCAGGAGCAGAGAATTTAAGAGAGAGAGCGAGCGCTCGCAAAGAAAAGCAAACAATCAAAAAATCAATACGTGTGCTTTTAAGTTTGCCGAAGCAAAATAAAGCGGAGCGTTAGTATCTTCTAAGCAAACAGCCTCTGTGCAAACAACCCCTCTGCTCACATCTCCTCCGTCAGGCGCAGAGAACGTCAGAGAGAGAGAGCGAGCTTAAAGCAAACAATCAAAAAATCAATACGTGTGCTTTTAAATATGCCGAGCACCGCAATAAAGTGGCATTTTTTAGAGGAGCGTCAGTATCTTCTAAGCAAACAGCCTCTGTGCAAACAGCACCTCTGCTCACACCCCCTCCGTCAGGCGCAGAGAATGTCAGAGAGGGTGAGAGAGAGGCAGAGACAAGCAAACAATCAAGCACCGCGCGGGAAGCATATCTTATAGCATTGAGGAGTTTTAGTTAATATGTAATACATGCTCTGATTGGGTAGCTTCTAAGCCATTCGCCAATAGCGTCCCTTGTATGAAATCAACTGGGCAAACAAACTGAGGAAGCATGTACCATAAATTAAAAGACGCATTGTCCGCAGAAATCCGCGATCTTTGGTAGGAATGTAAATTAAATTTAGTCATCATTGCATAATTTTTTTCTTCACCATAGAAATGTAAAGACTAAATTCAACTTACATTCCTACAAAGGATATTTCTGTCGACTAAATAGAACCTACTTATATCCAAATAGAACTTGAAAAGATATCTTTTTTCGAATCTGATTGCGCATTTTAAATCGCCTTGACGCGCACTACATCGAGCCCGCGTGCTATTGTGCTCTTGCCTGCCTTCCTCAATAAGTCACCGTCGCTTCACTCTTACTTTTTTACCGTTCATTTAATCATGGCTAGTCGCGAAAAAATTAGAAAATGGAAGGAGGATTACACTGAGTATGGCTTTACCAAAACAATTATTGATGACGAATAAAGTATCCAATATTCATAAAGCTTCAATTGGTGATCTGTTTTTCTGCGTTAACCTCATATTTTTTTCATATGAGCCTAAGAAGCCTCTTGTGTTGCGCCACGGCGTGTGGTTCGTTAATTTGACAGTATGTAGATTGGGGTATATATATATATATATATATATATATATATATATATATATATATATATATATATACAGCAAAATACCCGTGCTTTCTTTCAATCAGGTTCATATTTGGAGGATGTGTTGTGTTCAAGTTACATTCCGTGTTTGTCAACCGTTGTAAAGATATCAGGTTTCATTCATCGATTCCTTTCTTACTGCATCAATAAACAGCTTGTCTACCTCTTTATTTGAGACATCACACACTGCATGCATGGGTTTTTTTTTACACTGTCTTCCTTTAGCTGGACATTGACTTTTTCCACTGTGTGCTTTGTTTCCGCTGCACTTAGCTGCACTTATGAATATGCTTGTATGCGTAACTCGCTTCATATTCTTTTGCTGCCTTCTCAATTGTGTAAAGCTTTTTGTCTGCGTACTGCGTTCACAGTCAGTTCACGTGAGCCGCTCGGACTACATGCATCGAAAGTTCTGAGCTGTGCTTGTGCTATCTCGTGCGATGTCCACGGCTTTATTTAATGTTAGCTAAGACCCGGCACTTAAAAGTTTCTCTCGCAGTTTCGCTGAGTTTGTGCTAAACACCACCCTGACCATCTCATCTTCGTTTCCATAAGCACAGCCCTAAACCCACGAATATTTAGCGGTAGAGTGTTTCTATTGGATTGCCGCTGACAGACGGCCTTATATGGGCAGGCACTAAATTATGTGGGAGACGTGATGATGAGAGACGCAACTCCACCTCACACGGCGACAGAGCTGCAGGCTATGGCCGGTATATATGTAGATAAGTAGGTTCCAGTTATGACTGTTACGTGTAGAATTTTGAAATGAAACCTGCCTAACCTTTGTAAGTAAGCTGTAAGGAATGACCCTGCCAAATTTCAGCCTTCTACCTACAGTTGGAAAATTAGTGATGAGCGAGTCAGTGAGTGAGTGAGTCAGTCAGTCAGTGAGGGCTTTGCCTTTTATTAGTATAGATATGTGTTTCAAAGCCACATTCCTTGTGTTTTGTGTGTAGAGCTCCAAGAGGCAGGACCACCATAACATTATTCTGTAGAGCACCCTCAGGCATTATATTGAGGTTGAGGATATAGACAAAAAAACCCAAAAATCATGAGTATGTATAGGTTAGATGGGTTGCATTGGTATAGTTCAGTCTTCAAGTCATACCACAGATTCTCAGATAGTTTGAGGTCTAGTTTTTGACTTGACAATTCCAAGTCATTTAAATGTTTCCCTTTAAACTATT
Organism: Polypterus senegalus; assembly: GCF_016835505.1. Taxonomy (NCBI): domain Eukaryota; kingdom Metazoa; phylum Chordata; class Cladistia; order Polypteriformes; family Polypteridae; genus Polypterus; species Polypterus senegalus. The sequence continues at coordinate 92,746,350 of NC_053157.1, forward strand.
CCCGTGTAGCTTTAGCAGTATGTTTGGTGTCATTGCCCTGATGGAATGTGAACCTTGCAGACTGAAACAGATTTTTCTCAAACATTGCCCTGTATTTAGTGCCAACCATCTTTCGTTCAATCCTGACCCATTTTTTCTATCTCTGCTGATAAAAAAAACATTTCCACCATATGATGCTTCCACCAAAATGCTTCACAGTGGGAATGATGTTCCCTGGGTTATGTGAAGTGCTGGGTTTGTGGCAGACATGATGTTTCCCATGATGGCCTAAAAGGACAAATTTTGTCTAGAGAACCTTCTTCCATGTGTCTTTTTTTTGTTAACACATGGTGTTATGCACACTCTGAACATCTTTCTTATTTTATTTCTTTAAGCAAGAGATCTTTTCTCTGGCCAATATTCCATAAAGCCCTGCTCTGTAAAGTCTATAGTATAAACTGGTCCTATTAAGAGACACTTCCATCTCTGTTGTGTATTTTTGCAATTCCTTCAGTGTTATCCTTGGTGTTTTTGTTGCATCTCTCATTAATGCCCTTCTTTCCCGGTCTGTGAGTTTTGGTGGATGGCCTTCTCTTGTCACGTTTGTAGTGGTGTCATATATTTTTCATTTCATGCTCCATGGGATATTCAAAATTTGAGACTTTTTTTTAAAACCCAACTCTGATCAATACTTCTAAACATCTTTGTCTCTAACCTGTTTGGTGTATTTCTTGATCTTCATTTTGCTTGCTTAGTGGTGTTACAGAGTCAGGAGCCTTTCATTACAACTCTACTTATAGAGATAACATGTGTCAGATCATGTGACACTTTGACTGTACACAGGTGGACCCTAATCAACTAATTTTGTGACTTATGAAGTTAATTGGTTCGACCAGATCTTTTTTAGAGGTTTCATAATAAAGGGTATAAATACTCATGTACTCATAACTTTTCAGTTTTTACTTGTTTATACCATATAATATATATATATATATATATACAGTATATATATAGTATATACAGTATATATATATATATCTCTATTATAAAAGAAAATTTTGAGACATGACTTTGCCAAGAGATTTTTTCAAGTCCTGCCCTCCTCTCAACCATTTTCAACCACGCCCACGGTTCTCTCACCTCTCAGTTCATGTGAATGCTTTTGTCAGACACAGTTCCTGCGTTCTCAGCTCTTATAAATTTTAGCATTTTCCTCCCTTTAAGTTCCCAATAAAAGAAGACTTATTATGTCCAAATCTTATTGAAGAATTTCATCCCGAAGGGTTAGCAACAGAAGAAATGAGAACACAGGCAATCCTAGCACAGAGAAACGATGAAGTTAATCGAATTAACGCAAATATTGTTGATTGGTTTCACAGCAAATTGGTTAAATGCGTATCAATAGACAATGCTGAAACAGTTGGTGGCAATGTTGTGGAAGATGAAAACATCAACTTACAATATCCCGTTGAATATCTACAATCATTAGCGCTGTCCGGTTTTCTGGCGAAATACTGTTGAAAGAAGGAAAGTTATTGCGTAATTTATGTCTGAGTGATGGGCTATGCAATAGGACAAGATTAGTTGTATTCAAAATTGGTCAAACAATTCTGACATGCAAAATTTTAACAGGCGACAAGAAAAATAATGTAGTATGTCTTCCGCAGATAACAATAGACACCATATATATATATTGTAAAAGAATGAGTCTCAACACACTGGAAAGGTTTGGTGCAGCTACCCATATATTGTCCCTGGCTGCAAAAAGGGTTTTGAGATAGGCATTGATGTGCATAGGTTGAGTTTCAGGGTAAACTGATGCAGTGGTGGAAAAGATGGCGGCTTTAAAGGGTGATACCAGAAGTGACTTCTTTCTTGGTATTGTAACCAAAAGTGATATTGCTGTTGTTAAATGAGGTGTAGGTTTTCCTGTATTTGGCCTGCTGAGACAACAGAAGGTTTAGTGCACCCACCTCCTCATGGCCTGGCGGATAATTACTTCGACTTGGTCCAGTCAGCTTCCTCCTAATTGTGACAATATATATACAGTATATATATATATATATATATATATATATATATATATATATATAAACACACCAGATATTTTGTTTTCATTCTACTTCAACAATTTGGACTATATTGTTAAGTCCATGGCATAAAATCTGAATTAAAATCCTTTTTAATTACAGACAAAACAGGACAAACACCAATGAATACTTTTGTAAGTCACTGTAACTCATTTAAAATTCCTCATTACATCATTTTCAGAAGCAAAGCATGATTATAATCATGTGATGCAGCACATATTCAAATGATGGTATGCTTGGTGTTGAGAAGAAAGTTGGCACAGAAAACATTACATTTTATCATGAAGAGAAAAACTGCATGAAATTGGATTAAGTTTTACTTTGTAGTTTGTAAGCATCACTAATCCCTGCCAGGGTTTACTACAGCTGCTAAATTATGTCTCGTTTACTCCCATTCTGACATTTTTCTGACTTCAATTGCTTTTCTGAGCAGTATGTGCATTTCTTGTGTGTTTCCATGTCACCATTTCAAAATCTATAGCTGCAAGTATTAAATAAATTCTGGATGCCATTAGTGATCCACAGTTTGTTATTAGAAAATATGAGGATTGTTTTCATAGGCACACAGTTGTCCACTCATTTTTTGATGAATCTTGTTACAATGAGGTCTCTAAACATGCAACAGTTTACACAATCAAAGCATTGTCTCCTCTGTTTGTTTAGTTCAGCATTGAACTACTTTTCTAGCTGGCTCTTTTCATTTCAGTCTCTGCTTGTAAGCTGGTGGCAGAAGTACTGACAGGTGATGTGAAATCTAAGTTGAGGAAACGGTAGCAGGAGGTGTCTTTAATGTAGGTGTAGTAGTGATCCAGAATATTAGCACCACTCATTGGACAGGTCACATGCTGATGATATTTAGGCTAAATTTGCTTTGTGGAAATCTGCACCAGCAATAAGCAATCCATCAGGATGTAAAAATTCTTCAACATGGTTGACAAATGGAGAATAAACTGAAACGAAAGCATTTGAGAATTTGTGGATTATCCTTCAACTATTCACGCTGTAATGAAAACTGTCATTGTCCCAAATGATCCTGCAATGATGCTCTGGTTGCTTTCTTTACTCTTGTTCAGTCAGATCATCCTGAAAACCACTAGGAAATGTAATTTCTGTGTCATAAGCTTCTAAAGTGAAATGGAGGTGAAGGAATCTACAATGGCGGAATGCTACACAGAGGGAGATGAAAAGTAGCTTTTCAGTGAGTCTGGTTGTGGACACATGATATTCAATCAGAGTTATGTTGAACTCTTTTTTTTAATAAATACTTCATTAAGCATATTCTGAATTAATCTGGACTTAGCAGTTGAAAAGATTCTCATTCTATAAGTGATACTGTCTGCGTCCAGTGTTAACTCTTTATTTCACTGATAGTATGGAGAATATTATGGTTTCTATGTATATGTCCATGCACTCTAAAATACAATTCTTTATTGTTAACTTATAGTAGTTTCCTACTAATTACTCAAATATACTGTACGTTATGTATTTATTAATTTTTTTGTAAATCTCTTACAGCATTTTCTAAATAATAATAGTGGGTAGAATATAATGTATAATTTAGCAAATGTGCATATATTTTAGCACTCAGGCAAATGAATAATTATAGCATGTGTATCAATTTCATTGCTCCCTGCACAATGAAAATAATCACTGTATGAATCTATGAATGGCCTTTTTTGATTATTCACTTGATACATTTAAATAGATGCTTATTAAATGAGACACATAAAAAGAACTCCTGCAGCTTTTTCACATTTCATACAGTCTACTCTCTTTCAGGCACATCATTAAACTAAAAAAGCACTCTAAAGCACAGAATCTTTTTATTTTTTTTAATTTTTTTATTTTAAAGCAAACAAAAATAAGACAGATTTATAGATTATATCTTTCCAGAAAAACAACATTTTATTGACAGTTATTCATAATATACAATTATCATGTTTTCTTCACGTTTATTTATGTGTATTATTTATTTTTTTCCTTTGCAAAAATAATTTTAAATAAATTAAAAAAAAAAAGTCCAGGACAGACATGTAGGAAAATTATTTATAAGGGAAAAAAGATTACATGAAAAAAAAGGCAGAAAATTGAATTATTGAACACTGATAAAAAAAATCCTGCATATGGGTGTCTTGTGTATGCACTTAGGAGGAAGCATAAGGGGTCTGGTAATGATAATTACCTTCCAAACCAGGGGTTGGCGCAGTGTTCTAATGCCTTCTTTCTTCTTCCCTCTGCAGAACATAAGATTGACAGCCATTCCACTACTGACGTCACTTCTGTTGTCCACCCTCCTAGACCTGCTCATTCCTGCCTAGAACCAGCTAAAGCTGGTTAACCTAAGCAAACATTAACCCTGAAGAGCTTATGAATTTTTAAAAAGACATGTTCAAATTGTTCCTATCTTTTGTGACCAAGAGGTGGTGTAACAGTACCCCTTAACCCCAAACACAACCTTACAAATACAGTCCTGGGTTAAAAACACATACTTTTGACTAACAAAATACCTTTTATATGTAAATGGGTGACTCAGACAAAGAAAGCAGAGGGCTATGATGCAAGGAGCTCTGTCAGAATTGGCTGATGTTAAGAGTGGTGTTCCACAGGGTTCAGTGCAAAGGTTGCTGCAATTTTTAATATATATAAATGATTTGGATAGGAATATAAATACCAGGCTGGTTACTTTGCAGATGATATCAAGCTAGTTGGACTGGCAGGTAATCTTGAATCTGTTGAGTCATTACAGAGGGTCGTGGAGAGCATACAGGCTTGGGCAGATTTGTACCAGATAAAAATGAATGTAACTAAATGTAAGGTATTACACATAGAAAATAAAAATGTTAGGGTTAAATACACAATGGGAGGTCTGATAATCAATAGTACACCTTTTGAGAAGGATTTAGGAGTTGTAGTGGACTTGTCACTTTCAACTGCCAAACAGTATTCAGAAACCATTAAGAAGGCTGACTGAATGTTAGGCTATATAGCATGACATATAAAGTACAAGTCCAAGGAAGTTATGCTGAAGCTTTATGACACACTAGTTAGACCTCACCTGAAATACTGTGTGAAGTTTTGGCGTATGGTCTACAAAAAGAGCATAACATTATTGTGTAAAGCCCAGATAAGAGTGACTAGGCTGATTCCAGGTGATGCATTATGAAGGAAGATTAAAATAGATGAGTCTTTTTAGTTTAAAACAAAAGAAAATTAAGAGGAGACATGACTGAAATGTTTAAAAGTATGTAGGGAATTAGTACAGTGGATCGAAACTGTTACTTTAAAATGAGTTTATCAAAAACACTAAGACACAGTTGGAAACATGTTAAGAGTAAATTTCACAAAATATTAGGACCATAAACACGTGTAATAAGTTGCCAAGTAGTATGGTAGACAGTAGGAATTCAGGAATTTTCAAAACTAGACTTAATGTTATTTTGGAAGAATTAAGTGGATAGGACAGGTGAGCTTTGTTAAATTAAATGGCCAGTTATCATCTAGATTATTCTAGTGTTCTAAAAAAGACCAGGGAGCTCATGTATAAACGGTGTGTACGCAGAAAAATGTTGCGCATGCCCATTTCCACGCTCATATCGCGATGTATAAAATCTAAACTTGGCATAAAGCCACGCACATTTTCACGCCAGCTCAATCCCTGCCGTACAAAAGTTCTCAGCTTGGTTTTGCAAACTGGCAGCTCCCAGCATCAAAGCAGTGCTTTTGTTCCAATGTGGTTTCCCTTTCTTTTTTAGATCCACATCCCTGACACGGCTTTATTAAATACACTGAAATTAACCACAGTTATTTTAGTTATATTAGTTTAAGGCATCTGATTGTAATTAACCTGTAAAAATATAATGATCCAGGGAATAGGGGAACCTGGTCCAGGTACAAGCCACTGTTGCTACAGGGTGTTGCCACAGCGATATGGTGAAAAAGCATAAAAGAAACAGGCAGCCATCACAAGTCCCAGACCATACTTCTGTTCTTTTTTATTCTCCTTTACTCAGAAATATATAAATGCTTCAATTTCTGCATAGATCAACATGGCAATCAGTGAAACAATGGTGCAAGCCAATTTCCGTTGCATAACAAATAGTGTAAACACATTTACTTTGGTTCAACAATAGTATTGTGGCCAGATATCAGTTTAGATTTGAAACCAATGTCCACAGAACTCTTTAATTTTCAAAGGAAGCAGACAGTTCTGTATCCCCACATTGTATGTAGATGGGATACTAAATCAAAGCAGTCCGACTATTCAAAGCAGGTGACTCTTTAGCAAGACAGGTAAATATTTATGTCCTGTAGACAGCTGTCAACGATAACCTGTAGCATAATTTTCCAGAAATTCTACCTTTTCTTTAAAACACTGGTTTATAGGCCATTACACTAAGCAACACACAGAAATGTAATTTTCTTTAGAATACTGAATTCTAGCCCATTACACTAGCAACGAGCTGGCACCCCTTTCAGGGATTGTTCCTGCCCTGTACTGTATTCTTGCTGGGACTGGTGCGACACTGGATGTATAGATGGATAGAATAATTAAACATGTACTACGAAGATATTTCAATGTTCCTTAAAGGTTTTAAAGAATCTGCATTCTAAGCTTACAGATGGCTTGACATATATTAGAGAGCTGATTGTGTGGTGATTGGGTACTTGGAGAAAGAAAAGAAAGGACAGGAATTGGGAGTTAGTACGTTTGAAAGAGTCAGTACTGTTACAATAAATTATTTCATCGATAGTCGTGCACAGCACAGCAACCATCTTGTGGGAGGCAGGAACAATCTCTGGATGGGGCACAAGTTCATCACTCTCACTGCGCCACCCTGTTCCCATGTTTAATAACATGCTTTTATTCCTATCATCATGAAAATGATATCAAGTATACATCTCAGTATTTGAAATATTCAGAGAACTGTAATATCACAAATGTAATGGATTCTGTGTCCTGTCGGAGGAAGAGAAAGCCCATTTAAGAAGCATGTAGTGATTCATACACATTGAGTACATAAAAGAACATATACAACCCTCGCAAACATATGCAGTTTTTAATATCTGGAAAAAATTTGGGATTAAATTGCTTAGAGATCTTTATATAGACAACATCTTTGCATCCTATGAACAATTACATTCCAAATTTAACTTTCCAGCTACACATTTCTTTTACTATCTTCAAATTAGCAACTTTGTTTAACAGAACGTGCCCAATTTTCCTCATCTTGCGCCCTCATCCATGCTGGAAAAAATATTGCTCAATTTCAAGGACTTAGACACCATCTCTGCAATATATAAAATTATTTTACAGTCCCTTCCTTTCAAAGATCCAAGAGGACAATGGGAAAAAGATCTCTTAATCAATATATCAGAAAAGGAGTGGAAAGTAGCAATGCAGAGACTTCACTCGAGCTCCATATGCGCAAAACATACAATTATACAACTCAAAATGATATATCGAGCACATCTGTCTCGGCTAAAACTGTCCAAAATGTTTCCAGGGCAAGATCCAACCTGCGAACGTTCAACTAAGTCCCAGCCTCACTAGGTCACATGTTCTGGGCCTGCACCAAATTAACATCATTTTGGACCAAACTGCCTTTCAGATGACTTGACATCTATTACAGAGCTATTTATGTGGCGATTGGGTACTTGGAGAAAGAAAAGAAAGGACAGGAATTGGGGGTTAGTACGTTTGAAAAGACAGTACTGCGGTAATAAATTATTTCATCGATAGTCACACACAGCACAGCAAGCATCTTGTGGGAGGCAGGAACAATCTCTGGAAGGGGCGCCAATTCGTCACTATCACTGCGTCTCCCTGTTCCCATGTTTAATAACATGCTTTAATTGCTATCATCATGAAAATGATATCAAGTATACCTATCAGTATTTGAATTATTCAGAGAGCTGTAATATCACAAATGTAATGGATTCTGTGTTCTGTTGGAGGAAGAGAAAGCCTATTTAAGAAGCATGTAGTGATTCACACACATTGAGTACATAGAAGAACATATACAATACAAAGCATTAAATATGCTACTTTAGTTATGATGGCATTTGATAAACTAGTAAATTAAAGATTTTAAGATGAAGTTTATGATGTTCTACTTTAATGACAAAATGAACTACGTGATTAAAGTGGAAATTTTTAGATTAAAGTTCCATGCTTTTTTCCCACCATGTGCCTATTTTTTTGTCTTTTTTCTGTACCCTAATAAGCTTCCATATGGCTCTCAGATGGTAGGCTACGATTCGTCTTTTCACGGTGACTTTGATATCTGACAACTTCTTTTTTATTTCAGGCACTTTTTTTGTGAACTTCAACTTTCGAGTTTCTCAGACACTCTTTGTCACTCAATCAACTTCCTTTTGTTGTTTATACCACTGTTTAAACCAACAAATAATACATTTTTCCTTGCCTCCATTTGGTATTCGCTGAATTTCTTCTATTTTCCCCTGTGCTTTTGCCATTTTTTTTTCACAAAGCGCAGAGCTTAAGGGCTATTTATATTGATTTGCATATTCAAAGAGGCATAATTCTGGGAGGACTTGGGGAGTGGTGGCAGGCACGTGCATTACTTTTAACGCTGACCGGGATTTATGTAGCGGAAGAACGTGGAGGTTGGTGTACGCAGATTTATGCATATGGATTTTTTTGTGCATACACATATTTACGCTTTTGTCCATACACCATGTTTCCGTGTGAATTCTATGCACGCCGTTTTGCATTAGGCCCCAGAAAGTACTCATGTTCAAGGGGACTGTCCATCAGAAATCTTTTTGGGTGAGGCAGAAGCCCCTGAAATGGGACTACAGTTCACAGCATGCCCTGCAGGTGTCTCTATGTGCACTTTAGCCTGAGGATCCTGCGATCAAGTGCTTTGGGAGAGAGAATAATTTACATAAGTTACCTCTCCCTGTCCTTCTAGCATACTGGCTTTCCGGCCAGGTAAGGATCCTCGACTGAGCCCTTCTAGGACACCAGCATGTCAGCTGCAGTTTTGGTACCTTCTGACAATCTCCTGGTTGAGTCTGGGAATGTCATGCCTTCCTTCTTATCCAGCTTCTACTGTTCATACAGGTTCTACTGTTTCTCATTCATGCAGGTTCACGCTGTTCAACATCTGCAAGATCAGACTTTATCTGATAGAATATGCAATATTTCTTCATTTCCAGGCTTTGGCCTTGTCACATCTGAACTACTTCAGTTCACTCCTCGCAGGAGTACTCGCATGTGCTTAGATTAATCACTCCTCTCTTCAGGTTGCTATATTGGCTCCCTGTAGCAGCATGCCTTAAGCTGAAATCCCTGATGCTTGCCTACAGAGTAGTCAGTGTGTCAACACTTGTGTGTATAGAGGCAATGGTGAAGTTCGATACTCCTTCTCACCTACTCAGGTCTGCTAGGGAGGTGCATCTTCTAATGCCGCCTTTCTTTTCCTCTGTAGTTCTTAGTTGGTGCAACGAGCTGTTCTATGAATATCTAATTAATAAAATATTTTATATCGTTGGTTAGTTTGATGTTAGATTAAGTATAATTGCCTTATTGATTTTAATCTATAATTGCAGATTTATTAGTTATTACATCTTTTCACTTGTTGCGATCAACTTTTGTCCGTTATATCAAATAAAGCTATATAAACACAGGTTTTTAATTTGTAAAACTAAGCCTACTTGACCTTAGCTTGAAGACATACAGGCAAAAATTTTTACCCCATAAGGGTGAATTCACAGCTGAAATTGAATGTTAAGGATAACAGAGGCTTCTTAGAGCTCATGGTTGTAAAAGGAGATGTAATGGGAAAGGGCTGGATCATTAGATTGCTCAAGAATAAATAGATTTACTCTTGAAACATGTTATAATGTTTGGAAGAAAACTTGCCAAATCTGAGAAATGAACTCTAAAAGGCATCACAGCAAAACTGCAATTAACTGAGAAGACAATAACACAGGTTTGTAAGGATATTACCCTATCTTATGCAGTTAAGAAGAAGCTATGATGGAAGCTGATGGTGTCATTACTCCTACAAATTACAGTGTATATGGTGCTCCTATTGTATGCATTCAGAAAATATGGCAATGTCAGGATTTGTGGATAATGTTAAAATAAATCAATTGTTAAAAGCAGAGCAATGCTTCGTGCCTAGAACATGGGAAATGTTTGTAAAATTGACAGGTGATCATAAGTTTTCTAAGCTAGATTTATTCTAGGCATATCAGCAGGTACTTTGAGAGGAAAACTACTAGGCATTACTTGACTATAAATATACACAAGCACTTATCGTTTATCATCTGTTGTTCTACAGTGTTGACAATGCACTTGCCTTCTTCCTAAAGATAATGGACCAGATTGTTCAGGGTATAGATGGTGTCATTTGCGATTTAGACAACATAATGATAACAGGTGAAGACACAGAAGATCACCTGAGAACCTTAAAAAGAGTTTCTTAAATGTCTACAAACTCACAACATCAAACAAGACAAATGCTAATTTCTATAGAGTTGCATGTTTTATTTAGGACATGTAATAGACGCTACTGCTATCCATGCCATCAGAGAAAAACAGACTACGGGAAGGGTTGCGTTCCTACAAATGCGTCTTTTCTGGCCCTGCTAAATTGCTATTGGAAGTTCATTAAAAATCTGTCCATGGTAATCTAGCCAATGACAGAGTAGTTGCACAAAGATACTAAATGGACTTTAGAAATGTCAGTAAGCTTTTGAAATGCTAAGAAAAAATGACAGTTCAGTCAGGTATTAGTGCATTATAACCTAGAGCTGCTACTAATGCTGGCTTGTGATACATGTTTGGTTGGAGTAGATGCTGAAATGTCTCATAAGTTGAAAAAAGGAACCAAGAGACATATTACTTATGCTTTCTGTATGTTTACAGAAACAGAACATAAATACTCTCAGATGGAGATGAAAAGAGCAAGATTAGTATTTGGGGGTCATATGCCTCTCATTAATATACTTGGTTTTAAGACATGTTTTCCGTCCTTAGCTGCTACAAGGATGCAAAGATGGGCTCTAATTCTAGTAGCATATATGTGTAAAATTTTGTACATAAGACAGTGCAGCATTGTAATGCTGATGCAATGTCTCAATTACCTGTGAAACATAGTGATGTTGATGATTTACCTATCACTGTCTGAGATATTGCAAAAGAAATCTGAGATTCTATATTAACAGTGTTAACAATGGTTAAACAGATGATATTTTAAGCTGGCCTCAACATTTGCAGGATGAAGTGCTGAAGCCATATTTTCAAGAAGGTGTGAACTAAATATTGAAGATGATTTTATACTGTGGGGTCTGTGTTTACATTGTCTGAAAGACTGAAAGTTAGATTGCTATCTGAACTGTGCAAAACACATTGGAGGAATAGTTAGATAAAATCTCTATTTCTAGGTGCCCATTGTATGGAAGCAGAAATGATTAAGTGTACCATTTGTTAGCATCAAAGTAGGATACCTTCTACAGTACTAATACTTTCTTGAGAAACTGGCAAATGTTGCACTGGAAAGGATACATATACTGTAGTCTTTGCTGAAGATCAAAAACAGCTGTTTATGGTAATAACAAATGCAAATGACAGTTGTTCCTATGCCTTCTACTACATCAACTAAAACTTTTGCGGAAATGTTTTGCTTCTTATGGTTTAATCTAAGGAACTATTATCAGATAATGGACCTCAGTTTACCTTTGAAAAGTTTGAGATTTTTGTGAAATAAAATGGTGTGAAATATGTTACATTACCAGCATATTAGATAGATAGAAAGAAAGAAAGGTCCATAGGGAAACATTTGGCTTTTTACAGAAGCTCAATAAATAAATAAATATAAGGGTAAATCAAAAAGTAAAGGCAATTAGAAAATTACACAGCAAACCACAACAGATAGAAGCTGACAAAATACAACACATTTGCAATGTTGTATTTAGCAGGTTTCACTGCCTCTGCACAAAGAAATCTCACTACAGCATGTTGTTCAGCAATGGTGCAATCTCAAAGTGCAGCATCTATATTCATTTGAACTTGATTTCAACTAGACTAGCAGCAGTGTTGTGCTGTACATGTTCAAACAACCCATAAGCCTTCCTGAACATGTTGTATTGTGCCAGATTCTACCTGTTTTAGTTACTGCATAATTTTAAAATTGCCATTACTTTTTGGTTTACCCTCATATTATTATATTATGACACAAAATATACACCAGAATGACTAAAATGGTTAAAGATTAAAAGGACAATTACAGTGAGGTGATATTGTATTTTAATATTGTAATATTGTATTGCCACTAGTGTAAAGGAACCCCAGTATAGTGTCCTAACACAGTTCTGCTAAATAAGTACTCAATATTAGTGTGTTACAGAAATAATGTGCAGAATTGTTTATAATGGCCCATAGTTTTGTTTTCATTCTTGCTTTCACTACCACCTCAAGGAGGTCAAGAAAGAAATAAAGTTCTCCACTTGACTCCTATGCTCTGTCTCATACTACATGTCAATACCCCCTATTAGCACAGAATCATCTTAGAATTTCTGCAAGTGATATGACCTGGTGTTCTATTTATAGTTGGAGGCGCACAGAGTTAAGACAAAAGGAGACAGGACTGTTTCTTGTGCTTCTTCAGTGTTGCTAACATCCATTATCAGCAACACAGTCCTTGAGGCTTACAAACTGCAATCTGCCCAACAGATAGTTCATTATCAAGGATAGGATAGGCTCACCTATCTGAATCTTTCATGTAGATGACCAGACCCCTCCTGTCTAATTGCCTTTCTGAGAAATTGAGTCCAAAATATAGGATATAAATTACCAATAACAGAGAAATAGGTAGAATGGCACTCAAATATTGTGTTGTCAGTTTTGTATGTGGTTTCCTTAGTGACACTATGGTAGTTGTCACTAAAATGTAAACAAAATGTCAGCACTTGTGAAAAACAAACATGAAAATACCTCCAATAAATAAAACAAATTTTAAATAAAAACTTCTTATCATTATCCCTTTCAAAAACTTTCCAAAACCATAATAAGCATGATAAACACCAGAAAGAAAATGCAGTAAGATAGCAAAAAGGATCATAATGAATTCATTCATAATTCACTTTCTTGTGTGTGTGTGTATAGGTTGTAGACACAAAATTAATTTTTCAGGTTTTAATTAGTTTCTATATATAAACAGTTACTGTTGGATGGACAGTAAATTTGACATACAGTTTGATTTGCGCTTTCACAAAATCAAACCGCTATAGCTTGTGTTTTAATGTTATGTTCAGTTTTTAGGTCTTATTTGAAATCAAATCAAATCAAATTGTATTTGCCACACACTGAATGACATTGGTTTTGTAAATTCTTAAGATTTGCTTGAGTCTCCAGTTAAAATGTCACATGAGGTCAAAAAGAACATTCAAGCCTTCTGTAGATAGACTGGAAAATGTAAGTGCATGTTTTCAGATATTCTATTTCTTTGAGTTCAGCGCGAGGACAATTCTTCATGTCGTCAGTTCGCACACTTCTCGATGGTCCAAGATTTTTCGGGTGACTTTCTATGTAATAAACTTAATAAGTTATAGCATAATGAAAATTGCATAATTAGATTTGGAACACCCTGTATATAATCACAATGCAGTAATGGGCAAGTACAACATTGGAATAGATAAAATGAAAAAAACAAGATAAATAAAAAAATACACAAATATGCAAATGTTTTCTACTTGCTGTGCTTTAATTCTTTTTGGCAAATCAATGTGTGTCAAATAACTAAATGAATAAACTGATCATTCATGATAACATGACTGTTTGCCTGGCATAATTTTCATCAAAAATAAAGCTAAAGTAGACCTGTACTATGATTTCTTAGTTGGTTCTCAGCAAAGTAGGCACTGTTCTCAGATGCTTCTGATTAAAACCCACAACCTGTCAAGTACTTTAGTTAAAAGATACCTATGGCAAGATGCAATGTAAAGAACAACAAGCTGATGTAGACTTTCCACAGCTATCCTTCAAAGGACTAATATTTTACTCACTGATTTTTGAACAGAAGCATCTTGCTTAAAGGCGATACATGATTTTCGTCCCCACAAACAGAGCTTGTTCCAGTTAAATATGAAAAGGACTACCAGTTTATGCATATTCTGATGGCTCAGCAAGTTCATAAAAATATTACTGCCTTCTTTTTAACAATGATATTTATCAATAGCAAGATTAATACTGGGATGAAAGTGGTTTCCAGTGGCTTAACTCTACTGCTTCTACCATGTTAATACTGCTATCTCTGGTCACAAACATTTGACACTCCTCATTTAAGTAACACCAAATCTTCCTTGGTTCACAGACGGTGAGAAACAAAATGTCTCTGACTCTGTGGTCTGACTTCACTAAAGAAAATCTGTGTGCATAACTATCAAAACAAAACTTAATTTTGTGTGCTGTGCCATGCAGCTGGGGGTGGTACCCAGCTGGGACGCCCAAGAGGACTGGAGGAGGAATTGCGCCTCCTCCAGACCACGAGGGGGTGACCTCCCTGGTTGTTTTGGGGACCACGGGAGCAGAGCTTGGAAGCTCAACCCTGTAGGGGCCCATGGTCACCACCAGGGGGCACCCTGGTACCTGGCGAGCCCTGGACCTCAGCATTTCTGCCACACCCGGAACTGCTGGGGGGAAGAAGACCGGGGACACCCGGAGTGCTTCCGGGTGTGCAGCCGGCACTTCCACACAGGGGAGTGTTGGCGGAGGAGTGTCGGGAAGCACCTGGAGCCAATCCCGGCATGTATAGAAGGGGCCGCCTCCCTCCATATGATCACTGGAGTCGGGCGGAAGTAGACAAGAGTCTTGCTGGAGAGGAGTGGAAGCAGCCTGAAGAAGGAAGGCACTGGAGAAAGAGGCCTGGACTTTGAGGGATTGGTGCTGGAGGTACTGGGTTGTGCACCGAACTTGTAAATATTATTATTAATAAATTTGTGTGTTGGGTGACCAAACATTGTTTGTCTGTCTGTGTCGGTGGCTCATTCCACAGTGCATAAATCACAACACTGCAACAGAATGGCTAATCTAAAAATAAAAGGAGACAAATCAAGCCTCACTCTTTAAACATACTATATATGAAGGTGGTGAAAAGAAAGTGGTCACTTTGGTGTGAACAGATTTTTATGCATTTATCCATTGTTTGAATCCGATTTGTTCACTGATGGGTCAAGGGGACCTTGGGCCTTTTCTGATAGCGTTGGTCACAAGAAAGAAGTCAACCCTGAATTGGGCATTTAAGTAAATTTTATAGAGTGGCAGGAGACAATATGTTTTTACCAGATTTTCAAACATTTGTCAATGAAACAAGAAAGTAGCCAGAGTTAACTATAAAAAAGTAATACAGGACATTCACACATAACTTGTTCAGGAAAGTGTACAGAAAATTATATTTATTTTACTTGTATCATTTTTTTTTTCATGCCAGTCCCAAGCCAGGATAAATGAGGAGGGTTACATCAGGAAGGGCATCTGGTGTAAACTTTTTCCATTTCAGTAAGACAATACAGATTTCTGTCAAGGCCCAGCTTAACAATGGCTGCCACTACTACTGTTAGCCAACAGGGTGATGGGTGAAATTGGGTTTCACTTGACCGAAAGGAGGAGAAGAGGTAAAAGCCTTGTCTGGAGACAGGAGGAGGGGAAGAAGATTAGGAGAATGGAAGTGAGGGCAGGAACTTATATTGGTAACATGATTAGAAAAAGAAGAGAGTTAGCTGATATGATGGAGAGAAGGAAGATTGATATATTGTACATACAAGAGACCAGATTGAAGGAGAGTAAGGCCAGGTGTATCAGAGGCAGGTTCAAATTTTTCTACCATGGTGTATTAAGGAGGAGAAATCGGGTATGGATTATCCTCAAGGAATAGTATGTCAAGAGTGTTTTGAAGGTGAAAAGAGCATTGGACTGAGTGTTTATTATGAAGCTGGCAATTGAATATGTGATGATGAATGTTATTAGTAAATATGCCTTTCAAGCTGGGTGTGTGATGGATGAAGAGTGTACCCAAGGGAGAAAGAGTAGGGATTGAAACAGATTTAATTGGACATGTTGGTGAAGGGAACAGAGGGAATGAAGAGGTGATGGGTAGGTATGGTGTCAAGTAGAGGAATGAAGACGGTCAGCTGGTAGTAGATTTTGCAAAAAAGATAGACATGGCTGAGTTGAATACATATTTTAAGAAGCTGGAAGAACACAGAGTAATGTACAAGAGTGGAGGAAGATCTGCATGGGTGGATTATAATCTATACAGGAGGATCACTCTGAAGGAGATTGGAGACTGAAAAGTGGTCACAGGAGAAAGCGGAGTTATACAGCATATGATGGTGGTCTGTAGGATGATGTTGGAGATCAAAAAGAGGAGAAGAGTGAGGGCAGAGCCAAGATTGAAATGGTAGAATTTGAAAAAGGAAGACTGTAATGTAGAGTTCGGGGGAAGAGGTAAAACAGGCACTAGGTGGCAGTGAAGAGTTACCAGATAGCAGATATTGTAAGGGAGATAGCTAGAAGGGTGTTTGGTGTGACATCTGGGCTGAAGAAGGAGGACAAAGAAACCTGGTGGTGGAATGGGGAGATACAAAAGAGTATACAATGGAAGCGGTTGGTGAAGAAGAGATGAGATAGTCAGAGAAATGAAGAAGTAGATAGGAGTACAAGGAGATAAGGCATAAGGTGATGAGAGAGGTAGCGAAGGCTAACGATAAGGTGCATGATGAATTGTAGGAGAGTATGTACACTAAGGTGACAGAAAAGAACCTGTATTGATTGGCTAGACAGAGGGACAGAACTGGGAAAAATAAGCAGTAGGTTAGGTTGGTTAAGGATAATGATGGAAATATATTCACACACGAGGAAAGTGTATTGAACAGATGGAAAGAGTACTTTGAGAGGTTGATGAATGAAGAGAAGGAGGGAGTGTGGTTATCTGCTTGCTAGCCATTACCAATTTAAAAGAAAAGTTCTATGAGAAGTGTAAAAATGACTTACAAGTGGAGAGAAAAAAAAGAGAAGCACTTACCTGTTTGAATCATTGAAGAATGGGGTTTATGCAATGCATCGCTAGCGGTGCAGTCGGCACGCATCTACTTTAGGCCTGGTGGATGCTGGGCATACCCTGTCAAAAAGGCAAACATCTCCATAGCCTCATGCTGTGGAAAAAGTAGAAAGTGTAGAGCGCTTTGTTTAGTTCAGTTAATTTTAAGCATGTGTGCGTTAGTTTGAAAAGGGGATCCCCAAGAGAAAATCCCAAGATAAACTCCCAAGAAAGTTACAAGAAAAGTAAATTACGTTCAGAGAGAACATCAGCTTGTCCAGGGAAGCATGTAGCGGTGCACTCAAGCTCACGCTTGTGCTCGCTCGATCATGTGCACGCAAGGCTACCAACCTATTTAATACATGTGGGGGTAGGGCATAGCACATACACAGAATGCACTGATGCCAGCCAAGATTGGTGAAAGAGAGTAGTGTGATGCAGGATTGGCTGTAAGATTTGCTTCCCCAATATAAAGGCACATCCTGCCTCTAGGGGTCATCTTTGGACTCATTCAGTTTGAGAGTGTTGTTGGTATAGTTTATTTTGTATATAAGTATAAATATAAATATCTCCTTGTTATAGTTTAGTTTTGGGTGGCGGTATTTATATAGATTTTGGGTTTGCAGTGCACTTTTTGCTTTTCTTGTGTATAACATTTATTATTCTTGTCAATATTTTTATGGATTCTTGGGACTGTGTTTTGTGTAATTTGTTCTTGAGCACATTTTCTTTATTTAGAAAGAATACAGTTTTTGAGTATATACAAATTTTTGTCTTTGATTATTTTTTGTTTTTACGATGGTAATTCACTGTTAAAAATTTTCACTATTTTTGTTCAGAAACATTGCATTTTGTGTTTTTTTTTTTGTGTGCCCAGTAAATCCAACCCACTATTGTTTTCAAATACCACCTTATTGTGTCTGTGTCTACATGTCTGCCAACTCTCAGTTCTGATCCCGGTTAGTCCTGAACTACAAGACACCAACTGTGTAGTCTGGTGCCAACCTTGCCACCACACGGGGTGTCACAGGGAAAGTGAAGGTTGGAGGATGTGGAGATAGTGAACCAAGAAATGCAATGGATTAGTAATAGCAAGAATGAAGTAAGGAGAGATATGAAGAGGATGAAGAATGACAAGGCTTTTGGTCCAGATGGCATACCTGTGGAAGCATAAAGGTCTTTAGGGGAGATGGCAGTGGAGTTTTTAACCATATTGCTTATTGCAGTCTTTGAAAGTAAGAGGATGCCTGAGGAGTGGAGAAGAAGTGTACTAGTGCAGATTTTTAAGAAAAAGAATGATGTGCAGAATTGTAGTTAGTACAGAGGGATAGAATTGATCAGCCTCAGCATGAAGTTATGAGAAAGAGTAGTGGAAGTTAGGTTAAGAGGTGATAATTAGTGAGCAGCGTAATGGTTTCATACTGGGAAAGAGCACTACAGATGTGATGCTTGCTCTGAGGGTGTTGATGGAGAAGGCCAAAGGAGTTACATTATGTCTTTGTGGACCTAGAGAAAGCATATGACAGGGTGCCTGGAGAGGAGTCGTGGTATTGTATGAGGAAGTCGAGAGTGGCAGAGAAGTACATAGGAATGGTACAGGATTTGTATGAGGAAAGTGTGACAGTGGTGGCGTCTGCAGTAGGAGTGATGAATGCATTTAAGGTGAAGGTGGAATTCCATCAGGGATCGGCTCTGAGCCCTTTCTTATTTGCAATGGTGATAGGTTGACAGAGGAGATTAGACAGGAGTCTCCATGGACTATGATGTTTTTGACTCTGTGATCTATATAGAGAATAGGGAGCAGGTTGAGGAGAACCTGGAGAGCAGAAGATATGCTCTAGAGAGGAGGGGAATGAAGGTCAATAGGACTAAGATAGAGTACATATATATGAATGAGAGGGAGGTCAGAGGAATGGTGAATTTGCAGGGAGTAGAGTTGGAAAAGGTGGATGTGTTTAAATGCTTGGGATCAACAGTATAGAGCAACAAAGAGTGTGGAAGAGAGGTGAAGAAGAGAGTGCAGGCAGGGTGGAGAGTGCCAGGAGTGATTTGTGATAGACGGGTACCAGCATGAGTAAAAGAAGAGTGGTTGGAGACGTTGGCACTGACAAAAAGACAGAAGACAGAGCTGGAGGTGTCAGAGTTAAAGATGTTAAGATTTGTAATGGATGTGATTAGGATGGACAAGATTAGGAATGAGTACTGTTAAATAGTGCATGCGTCAAACTGGTGTGTATGTGGCACCAAATCCTAATCCCTGATAAGAAGAATGAAGCAGAACAGAGTTAATGTAAAAAGACTCAATTATCTGCTGAACATTGTAAAGGAAGGATTTATTGCAATGGCTTTGTAGAGCTAAATATTTATTTGCAGATAAATCTGTATGTGGTTTCTGAAACAGAACAAATACATTAATAAAATAACTGTCAAAAAATAAAAGCCCACAGAATGCTAAAAACAGGTAATACCCAAAAAGATCACTATATGGTGGCAAACATTAACAGAGCGTTATGACGTACCATCATTGGCAAAGGCACTGAATAAAAGTTACCAAACCAATTCATACTTAAACCGCCATTACCAAGTCTGTTTTCAAGAAGCTCTTATATATTAATAAAGAAACAACATTAAACTGAACACACTTTGACTTAATAGGTGGCCTGAACACGTTAATAAAACATTGTTAAGAGCTTTATCATTACTTGCAGAAAAAAATGTTATATTTCTAATAAGATTAACAACAAAGAGTATAACTTATATCAAACCGATGCACACAAAGTCATCAAACAATTGAAGAAATGCGGCAATGTGCAGACTCCTGGAAGTGCAGCGTTTCTGCGCATCAGATATACAAATAACACGTGCACATGCTCATGCATAACCTGTGAGCGTGATGATGCAACAGACAGTGTACTCAGACTTTTGTATGAGTAAATTAGAGATATAATGAGAGGAGAGATTGCGTTTATTCGAACATTTGTAGTGGAAAGCTACTGAGTGTATTGGAACAAGGATGTTAGGGATAGAGCTTCCAGACAAGAGAAAAAGAGGAAGACCCAAGATGAGGTTTATGGATGTGGTGAAAGAGGACATGCAGGTGTTGGGTGTCACAGAGCAAGATGCAAAGGACAAGGAGATATGAAAACAGATGATCTGCTGTGGTGACTCTAATGGGAGCGGCCAAAAGAAGAAGACGGAGCGTCCATTCCTTGACCACAGTACAGACCTTTTGTGACATGACAAAGGCTAGATTTATTTTTGAAAATGTTCATTTATAAATGTAATTCAACACAATTAAAACCACAAAAATAACTTATCTCCTATGATGACTGTCTCAAGAAGGCTAATAGATTAATACATTTGAATCAAATGTAATTGATTTAAAAATAATGTTTAGTTAAACTGGATAAGAAATTATGCCTTTCATACAAAAATGTTGCTTCTTCTACTCAAGGTATCTATGAAGAAATACATATACAGCTATTCTGTATTCATAATTACATCCTATTAAAAAAGCAGTGGATAACAATTAATAAACTATTACATAATTGATCTAGTGCTGACACTTCAAATGCAATCAAAGATATTTAAAATCATCTCAGTTAAATTATTAATTTATTTATTTAATTATTAATACCTAACATTGTGAAGCTGTTATTGTGAAAAAATATTAATGTACACCATACATTAACTATAAACATTTCAATTTTAAGTGATAAAGAAATGTTCTTAGGAACTGTAGTAGATTTTTTGTCACTGAAAAGATTCTTAAACATTACACACTTCACATTTAAATAGAAAAACCAATGCAAGGGTACAACAGTTGCTGATGGGAGCATTTTATGAACAAGGCCAATATAACACAATGTAATTTAAGACTTCCATCATTTTTATTTTTGCTTATTACTATTTAGTCTGTAATCTTATTTGTGTGCATTCTCTGTAAAAGAAAATTATTGCAATTTGTCTATTCAGCATCTATAAAAAAGTAAAGGACCCGGGAAGCGAACCTGGGTCTCCTAACTGCGAGGCAGCAGCACTACCACTGCACCACCGTGCTGCCCCATTGTAGACCAAGTAGATACAAATATAGCCACATGCTTTGAAATTTCTTTTAATATTTACTTGTCACAACTGAAAAAGGTTTAAAAATGAAAAAAAAATGTTGAAATTGGTAACAGCGGATAAAACAAGATAAAAGAAAATAAATAAAATTTGTGTGTTTTATAAGTGTGCCTCCTGCATCTGCTTGTGTTGGGTTGGGTGTCTGGCACGCCCCCTAAGCTTCTGTCACAAAGTTTTGAACAATTTCTCAAAAAATTAATTTGTTTTTTTTACCATTGTGTTATGATAGTTGGATTATATGACAGGCTAGCCAAGTAGTGAAAATTGCCACAACAGATAACTTGTAATCATTGTACACTGAGTGTTACAGAATTTGAAAAATAAGCTAAAATTATGTTTCAATAAAGTGTTGTCATAGTCATGACAATCTAACTTTACCACAACATTGAAACAGCATCTTTAGCTACATTGTGGTTTGTTATTCTATTTATAATTATCACATCTACTGGCTTTGCTTATTTTTGCTTATTTTTGTGACGGGTGTCCAGTTACACTTATAGATTATCTAACCTAGACACAGCTAAAATATCACACTACGTCACACAGCTTTACTAAGAGACTGGGAACTCCTGACATTTACAGATAATAGCAAACAGGTTTCTTTAAATTGGGCCGGTGAGTAAACACACAATGAAAGACATGGCAATAATTTCAGGAAAAATTATAGTAACCTGTGTTACACCAGACAATATAAAAATGTTCCAAGGAAAAAAAGGTAGACACAAATTAAAAATAATATCAGGAGCAAAAACCTTCTTTTAAAAAAATACACGGTCCACACTCTAAAATTCTGTTAAAAAACATAATAGTGGTGCGAAGTCCAGCTTGCACACTGTGTACACGTTGTCTTGCTGCAAAGACCTAGGCGTGCCTTGTTTGTGTCTGTCAGCTTTGCTTGGTCCTTTCGTGAGTCTCCCCTCTCTTGCTGAACCCACAACTGGCATCTCTCTGGTGGAACAACATCTTCCTCTTTGGAGGTAGGTGTCACCATCTGTGTTCCTCACATTTTGCCAGCCACGTACCTTCGTCTGCCTGCAAGCCCCTGTACTCTGAGCAAATGGTCTTAAGAGCTTTCTCAGTGGACTGTACTGACTGCATCACCCACTGCCCAGATTTATATATCTGTTTCAGTCCCTGCTTAGTCTAACATGACAATTTATCAAACAATGGTACATACCAATTTTCTTTGATCAGCAGTAGTGTAAATATATTTTCATTGTTTAAACAACAGAATCAAAGCATGTAAATATATGCATGGCCTGTAGACAGCCAGAAATAATATCCTGTAACAGAATCAAAGCAGGCAAATATCTACATCCTGTACACGGCTATAAACAATAACCTTACTTTCATTGTTTAAACAACAGAATCAAAGCAGGTAATTATCTACGTCCTGTAGACAGCCAGCAACAATAACCTGTAACACAATTACTCAGAACATTTGCCTTTCCACTTATTACCCTGGTCCCAACAATGAGTGCCTATTGCCCCTTCATCTACTGACTTTAAAATGCTTCTTTACCTAAGAGAAAAAACAAAACCGCCCAGTGTACAAAAATGTTCCCCTCTGACACCAAAATGTTCACCTTTGACATTTTTTTTTCACTTTGACCAAATGACTTTTGTAGCTTGTAACTTTAGATGGAGTTACAGTATTACCGACGGAGTAGAGAACTGGTCCTGATTCATTACTTCAGGCATAACTGCAAGTCTTACCTAATTTGCCTATGTGATATTCAAGTAACCTCCATCTTTTTTTTTTTGTATCAGGACTAAAAGCCAACATTTATTTTTTTCGTTTTCTGGATTAATTTGTTTTTGCAGATTTGTTCCTCTATTTTTCCATCAGTCACTTGGGATACGAATGGTGGTTGCTATTGGCTAATTCTGTGTAAAATAATGAAATTTTCTTATTAGTTAACAATTTTTGGGGGTATTCCTAGTGCTTTGAGCCAAACTCCTAGAAAGTAAAAATAATAGTTTAATGTTCAGAATAACTCAATTTCAACAATGAATGTATTTGCTTCTTTCACAACACTTTTTTTTTGACACTGTTGACTGCAAAATCTTCCCGAAAGTTAAGAAATATTTTGTTGACTGAAACCTGCGAATGTGTTCCTATCTCTCCTTCCAAATGCAGTGTGCCTTTGGGTCATCTTGCCAAAACATCTTAGCACACACTGATGATAGTAAGCTATAGAGGAAAATCAATTCCGTATGCACCTCAGCTTTGGAAAAGCTTACTGCCTACCTCAATGTCGTCAGTGCTTGGATGTTTGCAAACTTTATACAACTTTACTCCAGTAAATTTGAGCTGGATTTAATGAGGTCTCTAACACAACTCAAGAAGCTTGACACTTTCTCCTTAAACCTTGGAAACTGAAAACTACTTCCAACCTCTTCTGAGAGTCTGACAGAAGCCTGTGCTTTTATCTCAGCTACTGTTAAAACTCCATTCTCTCATCTACAGAATATTTAAAACATCCAAACTTATACATCCTTCTTGAATTCATGAATGATATGCCAGGCTTTCATTACCTCTCTGGTGAATTATTTTAAGGCTTTTCCTGTAAGAAGGAGTAAAACACTGCCACAAATTCAAAATGTTGCTGCTGAAGACCAAATGTCATTATCATATGACCCTTCAGTATACCAATAAGGTCTCCCTTTATTTTTGCTTAATGTTCATCATCATAATCAAGTTCCTCATTGTGAAATGAAACATCTCATAATAACTAATGACACAGCTTAACCAAATTATATACTACTGATGACATGTATAAGCACTATTCAGTATATTGAATAAATCAAATTAATATATTTAAAGAAAATATCACAAAAGTTGGAAGCACAGGACAACGGCTTTTTCAAGGAAGTGTACATAAAGTAAACACAGTAATAATAATAATCTAACACATGAAAATAAGTCAAATATAATTTATAAACAGAATAAATGCAAAGTGAAAAAAATGAACTAATGTTACACTTACACAAAAAGAAAATAACCATACATACATAAACATACTGTATATCTACAAATTCGGTATAAGTAAAAATGGCAATACATAAATGACTGAAAACGTAAATTCTGAGAAAGTGAAATTAAAAATGCAACATGGGTATGACATATATATCTGACAGAACAATATGAACAAGATGAGAAAATAAAGACAGAAACAAATGACTTTCCATAAAAATTACAAATAACAGCAAAATTCTTTCCAAGTTTTTCAAAGGTTATGTAAAATTAAATTGTCTCCTGGCTTCCAATCCCTCTGTGTATAGATTGTGAAAAAAAACCTTTAAACGGATTCAGGCCTCCAGTATGTTAGAGAAGGGGCCAATGTGTTTCAAGTGTATATCATACTCTTCTTCAGGGCCATATAAACAGCAACTAGAATGAAAAGTCAAAAAAGAGATAATATCTTTATGGTTTCTCCTAGATAAAACTAAGATCAGAAAAGAAAAAAAATAGAGGCATGTTCTGTTGTCTTGTGCTTCTCTGATTTTTCTCCTGAGAAAAAAAACAATATTCTCACCAGTGTCTCCTCTTGAGTTTTAAGCAGAGATCTCAGCTCTGTCACACAATGGTCTCAGATTTTCCAAGTAGCATCCTGCCATTTTTTAACAGTTTGAAAGTATTTGCATTGTGTGCTCAGTAATACCTGGAAAAATTTACAATGAACTACCAAACCACAAACACGGTAGTTCAGCCTTGGTGCAGACAAACACGGACACAATTTTCCAAAAAACACACTCTGTTAATTATAAAAGCCCAGCACACAACACAGTTCCCCTGCACCAAACAGCTTTGTCAGTCCCTTTCTCTCCTCTCCGGACTTCTCCTTCCACCTTTCCACCTCTCCTCCCGAGAGTTGCCTTCTTTCTCCCGACTCAGCTCTCTCACTTGGAGGAGGCGGCCTCTTTTATAATCACCTGGATGTGCTCCAGGTGCTTTCTGATGATTTTCCAGTGGCACTTCCTGGTGTGGCGGAAGTGCCACATGAGTACCCGGAAGCACTCCGGGTGTCCCTGGAATCTCTTCCACCAGCCCTTCCGGGTGTGGCGGAAGTGCTGACACCCAGGGCTCCACAATCCTTCGGGCGCTCCCCAATGGGGTTGAGCTTCCATGTTCCATTCCCATGGTCCCCATACAGACCAGGGTGGCCACCCTCTCGTAGCCCAGGGGGGGTATAATCCCTCTCCTGGACCTTCTAGGCGTCGTGGCCAGGCATGGGTCCTGGCTGTCCACCACAGTGGTAATAAAACACTTCACTATGATTACAGAACTGTAGTCTTTGCTTCTGAATAATACTATTACTTTCTCAAATGTACTGTATATTGCTGTGCCTAAATTAGATTTTTCTTATTCTAGAAGAAAAGGCATGCAGGGAGGTACAGTGGTTAAGGCTTTAGATTTCAAACCCTGGGGCTGTAGGCTCGAATCCCACTACTGACACTAAAGAAAGTCACTTCATCTGTCTGTGTTCCAAATGGAAGAACAAAAGAAATAGAACCAGTCATATTTCAGATGCTGTAAGTCACCCTGGATATAGGCATCAGTCCAATAATATGTAAAAAAAGAAGAAGTCTTGAAATAGATTAAAACAAGACTAGAAAGCGATCTTACAAAATATCCCATAATTTTTAAAGCAAATTCTCAATTTTGTTTCCTTTTACCTCAGCTGTATCTCATGTCTCCTTTTTGTCTAAAGCTATTTCTTCTAAGAGAAGACTGGAGAAACGTCTGTGACAAAGTTAATTCTTCAATGATATGAAACATAAATCAGAATCTCCTTTATTTCTCATAAGCTATCAACGATCAACCTTTGAACAGTAAAAGTTTCCTATGGGCAGGTATCTGAGAAAATAGAACAAGAAAATGTATAATACAGAGAAAAAACAAAGAAGAAAGAGAGAAGCAATGAAAACTTAATACCTGTTCTATAAATTCAATATCACAAAAAAGGGTTTCCATTTATAAGAGAAAGAAATACCTTATAAATCTAAACAGAAAAAAGAGCAGGGATAAAATGATTAATCAAAATAAAAAAAAATTACAAAAAGTTGTTAGGGCTCACCTACTGCATCTTATTCAAAACTAGATAAAGACAAACAGAATATATTCTTTAATGACAGAGCAAAATACAGAACTGAAAAAATGAAAGAAAAAGATAACTAATAAATTAAATAAGTGAACCAAGGAATATCACAGAAAAATTAAAAGGAGAAAGGATAAAGGCAGTGTTAACTGTAAAATAAATTTTTGTAAACAGTCTAAATAAACAGATGTGTTCAAAGAATGTTGGGATAAACATTTTAAAGAAAACAGTAAAGTCATGCACTTCATTTAGACCAATCAAGGGCCTTGAGCATGGGAAAGGCAGTATATAAATAACATATATTATTATCATTATTATTATTATTATTAAGTTTTGGGAGTTTAACTTGTATATATCCAGTAAGCCTCACTTTGGAGAAGAAGGTTGTCTTTAGTACTGCTTAGCCAAAACTAACCTTTGGGATAAGAAGGGATCATCTGACTGAAAAATCTTCAGATATTTCTCTATTGAACTTATGTGATTTTAATCTTCCAATTCAGGCTGTAGATCCATTTCATTTCAACTGCATCTTAAAACTGTCAATCTTTAAGATGTGTCTTGTTTTCTTCTTTGTTTCCTGTATGTATAGTCTTGTTTTTTTTCTTTTTTCTGATAATGTGCACCACTAGTTTTCTTTTCTCAGATAGAATAGCGAAATAGTTTTTACCATCACCAAACAGTATATAAATTATTAATTGTGCTACATAAATTAAATACAGATTAACTACTTGACAGCATTATAAAAATAACCAGTAATTTATAAATCCAAAATCAGTTTGAAACTAAACAGAATGCCTGCCTGAGGACACAGTCTAAAGCAGTGGTGACAACTCAGACATCGATAAATTACAATCCATGTCTTTATATAGCAGAATACAGTTACATTTTAAAATTGCTTAAATTTTATCCCTATTAAAGAGCAAAATAGTGGGTTTTATTAGTTAAATGAAAAATTTGTTTTTGCTTAATTGATATTTCTAAATTACCGCAGAGTGAATGAGTGAGTACAAGTAGGCCTTGCAATTGCCATGATAGGCTTTAGCCCACACCACAGTAACTTGGGAAAATTAACTTTAGGTCTGTATGCATAATAGATCTGCTGAAGAAACAAATATAAACAAAAAGGTTGAATGTAAAATATGTTCTGAAAAACATACCACAGACAAAACTGATTAAAAATTAATTGAAAATCTTTAATTTTGTGATATTTTTTTTGCTACTTTTTTTTTACTTTTAAGTAAACATTTTTACAATTCAAACAATTTGTTCACATTTATTATTAGCATTGCCATTTCAACATTCTCACCTGATGGCCAGTTTCTGTTCACTCCGCCTAGTTCTGAATTCTTTGATTTAATTCACACCTTCGCCTGCCCTTAATGTTCAAAAACTGGATACATATATATTCTCCTTATTGTTGATGTAAGCTTTCTGGGGCAGGTACAGAATTTCTCTTAGGGATTTATTATACTTATCACAAATATAAGATTACATTTTGATAGTTGTCACCAAGCAGATACCAACAGATAGCATTGCTGATACTGTACGTCTGATGGGATGAATGTTACTTGTTAAAGGTTATGCTTGTATTACAGCAAATATATGAAATGTTTCTCATTCAAGGACCAGTATTCAGAATAGTCAATATAAGAATAACGATTTTTGAAATTGTGAATGATAATTAAATTGTTCAGTGTATAGAATGAACGAACAGCATTGTAATTAATATAAGGGGTAACAACAGACAAGTTTAGAAAATTGAGAAAGGGGTAGAAATATAGAAACTGACTGGCATTTTGTGAGATCAGAAAAAAAAAATCAAAGATGACAATAGGAAAACAGCCAAATAGTAAATGATTTACCTTACGACATATGCTGTACCACATTACATTCTACCGCATATCATACAAAGGTTCTTCATAAACAACTACTTGTAAGGTGCCATCAGAGAGCCACACCATGTTCGGTTATTGTATTGTTTGCATCTGTAACTCAGAAAAAAGTAAGCATTCAGTTACAACATTTGGAATTAATTTCATATAATAATGCTTTTAAAGTGAGGCCTTTCACATTTGTTGTCTCAAATACTATTCCTGAATACTTGAATTTTACTGTATATATAATTAAATCACTGCTTCAAAGGATGTGGGGTATATTTACTGGACTTAAATGTATAATGTAGAAATTTTACTCTAAAATATTTTTAATTTAATCTCCCTACAGAATCTCAACTGTGGTTTCCCTCATGATACATCACGCAGGGAAAGGAGACATTTCCCTTTGGTTGTGATGTAGTTCATAACTGCCCTCCAGACAAGCTCTTAATCATTAAATCCAAACCAAATCAAAATGCAGAAATCTCAATCTAAGTTAATATATTATATCTATGGCTTCAAAACACAAGGCGAACCAATATCAAAAACCTAATAGTAATCATAAAGAGTGCAATTCTGCTTATAAATCAGAAATTAGCAGAGCAGGAAAAATAGAATTTTCATTTTGGTGCTAGATTGTTTACAATTACCACCATCAATACTAAGAATGCATTGCTCAATATCAACCAGTCTGGCTTCAAAAGGAACCACTCTATTGACTGTGGTTGACCAACTATAGTTTGCTAGACTACAAAATTGTCATCAAAAATAATACTTCTAGAGCTCTTCTCTGCCTTTGACACCTTGACAGCCAAAACATCCTTCTTGCCATCCTCTCTGACCTTGGCATCACTGGGAGTGCTTTCAGATTGTCTGAATCCTACATCTTGGGCAGATCCTACAGTGTGTCCTGGCGAGGTGAGTTATCAAGGGTGCATCAGACATGCACAGGGGTACCCAAAGGATTGGTGCAGAGTCTCCTACTTTTCTGTCTATGCATCACCTCACTGGGCTTCATCATTCAATCCCATGGGTTTTCTTATCAGTGCTAGGCTGAAGTTCCTTCCTGAGTAAAACACGGTATCAGGCAGAGTCTTTGCATGTCTTACTGATATCTCAACCTGGATGAAGGACCACCATCTACAACTAAACCTGGCAGTCACTGACCTTCTTGTGATCCCAGCCGGTCTGTTCAACTTCCCATCTCTGTACAGCTTGGCTCACTATCGCTAACACCTGTGTTACACAACCTTGTTGTGGTGATTGATGAGAAGCTATCTTTTTCTGACTGAATATGCAGCACAATGTCTGGACCAGGCTTTGGTCTTGTGTGTTTGGACTACTGCAACTCACTTCTGGCAGGAATACCTGCATACTGTATACCATCTTATATTTAATGAGCCAAGACAGGCACATTTCACTCCTCTCTTCAGGTTGCTACATTGGATCCTGTAGCAGCATGCATTAAGTTCAAATCCCTGATGCTTGCCTACAGAGTAGTCAGTGGATCAGCACCTGAGTATATGGAGACGCTGGTGAAGTGCTATGCTCTGTCACACACATGCGCATGGAATGTAGCTAAAAGGCTCAAAGGGAGGTAATTGCACACCAGACCAAAAGTTGGCAGAGTGCACTGATCCTTACTCTTTTTCATTGGTAGACCTACCACGGGAAAATTCACCTGGATCCGATGATATCACTCCTGGTTCTGGCCCTGATTATGTCACTTCTGGTTCTGGCCCCAAGGGCATCACTTCTGGTTCCTGCCCCAATGACATCTCTTCCCCTGCTTGACTTGAAAGCCGCCATGTTTCCCTGTCTGTTTCTTCATGTTTGGACTAAAGTCTTTAAAATTACAAACCAACTATCATTTTTAGGCAGCTTATTTTCAAGTATGTGGGCGGCTGCCACCAATCCTCTTTGTGTGTCTGTCTTAATCCTTTCACAGCTCCTTCTGACCCACTCAGGCATGCCAGTGAACATTGTCTGCCTCTGCGTGGTATCAAGTCTCAATCCAGACTATTTTCCTGTATAGTTCCCAGTTGGTGGAACAAGCTGCCCACATCCAGTTGAGCTGCTAACTTCGTCAATGTATTTAAGAAGAAATTGAAAACCGATCTGTTATGTGAATATCTGTCTAAATGATTAAAAAAAAACTATGATCAGTGATCTTTCATATTATTGGTTGATTTTTGTTACATTTAAGTTTAATTGCTTCATCAATTGTTAATCTGTGATTGTAAATTTACTAGTTGTTAGATCTTTTCACTTGTGGCAAAGAATTTTTGTTACCTATCCTACTTCATTTGCTGAACAAACAGGCCCTAGTTTAATCTTACTCAATTATGTTGACCTCTTTTGTAAGTCGCTTTGGATAAAAGTGTCTGCCAAGAAAATAAATGTACATGATTTTTTTTTCAGATTGTGTCAACCATTGCATATGTAAATATCTAACAAAATGCACAGTTCATCACCTGCTTTTTGCAGTATATAAAATGTCTCTCATCATCTGGTAGCTATTTAATGGGCTATCTTCAGAATAGTCAGTGATGTATTATCATGCATCTGAATTTGTTGAATTCCCCCTGGATTCCACCACATACTTTAATCGAAAACATGCCTTTGCAAACCACTTATTTGCTAAGGATGCATCAACATTTTAGGCTGTTCTTTTCTCTGAAAAAAGCTCACTGTTTGCCTGAATGATATTTGAGAATGAATGTCTGCTATCTTTCATACAGCTGGATATTAAGAAAAACAAAACAACTTTTTGTAGCATCCCTAGCTCAACTCAGGAAAACAGACTCCTTTTATCTGAATATCAGCTGTAGCTAAATGATCCAAATGTCCACTGTCACCTCTCCTAAGTCATATGTGAAAGCACTCTGCATTTAGTATGTTACAAAACGTTGCCTTTTAAAATAACTATTAATCTAACCTATTAATATGTACATAGTAAAATATAATCTATTTAAGTAAATTATAGTTACCACTGTGGGGACACATATCTTCTTAAGTAAGCTAATTTAATGACTGTGTTAAGATAGGCAATATATTCTAATCCATAGAATAAAACTTAACAATAACTCTGTCTATACAGCTTTTTCTGTGCAGCTCTGTCTATGCAGCTTTTTTCTGTTTTTTGCGTTTTGCCCTTCAGAGCCACTGTATTATTATGTGCAAGATGAAAAGCAACCTGGATAAGGCACAAGTCCTTTCTAGAACACTAATAGACACACTACTGTATACTCATTCCTGCAGGCCAATGTGCAGTAGAATCTCTAATTAGTGTAACATACACATATTTGAGATATGGAAGGAAAACTATAATAACCAGCATAAATGAATGAATCAAACATGTAGATTTTGCAAAGAAATTGTGCAGGGCTGGAGTCAAACACAAGGCACAGGGGCTTTTTGAGCAATCTAAGATTCCAGGTCAGGCTTCTTTATGACCAAACAATTATTCCATTTTTTTTTTATGGAAATTGTTTGGAACATCCCAGACAGATGAAAGATACAACTCTTCAAATGTGTTCTTTATTTACTTCCAGCCAGCTGTGACTTGTAAACTTGCACAGAAAACACCAGAAGGAAATCCTTTCTATATACTTCAGGTTACAAAAAACAGTGATATATTTTCTCCAAAGAGGTGCATTTCCTCAGAAAACCTATTATGTTTTAATGTTCCACTTCTCCATTGGTTACCCTGATTATCTAAGTTCTCTTTGTAACTGCTCTTTATTTTGGCACGACTATTTTTTGTTTAACTATTAAGATTTTTTTTTTTTTTTATTTCTTTGATAAATGTCTTTACTTGATTTGTGTCAGCATTACATGGTTTGGCACTTTACAGTTATTTTAATATATATTTAAATATGTTTTCTGATTCTACAGTTAGCAAAGAGGACTGTATAAGAAGAAGACACTGAATTGAATATATTCAAAATTCATGAACTGAGTCCTCCTAATCCAGAGTAACAATGGCTTTATCCAAGGTTTTCCAGGACTGTGAAGCTACTAATCCTATTCATTATGAGTGAGCTCTATAATTCTGAACCAGAGCTTTATTTTTGCAACTTGTATCCATCTTTTCCATAAATCTGAGATACTCAGAGTAATTGCTAACCATATGTAGTGCTTGCAAGGAGGATTTACTAAGTTTTTAAAGGGGTGCAAGGAAGGGACATACATTCCAGACTACTGGAGACCAGAAGTGCAAAAAAAGGTCAGTGGCGGACATTAAATAATTCAATAAAAATACCTCTAAATAAATTGGTAAGATAGACGCAAGTTGCATTACATATAGACATCTGCTATTATGAAAGACAAACTATCCATGGGTTGCTTGCTCCTTCAGGGTGTGTTTGGGCTGTATAGACACCTGCAGCCAGTAACCCAGCCGCAGGAGATGCGCAAACCAATGTTTCCTTGTGCCGGTCCCAAGCTCGGATAAATGGGGAGTGTTACGTCAGGAATGGCATCTGGTGTAAAATTTTGCCAAATCAACATGCGAACAACAAATCAAATTTCCATACTGGTTCAGTCGAGCCCCGGGTTAACAACGATCACCACCAGTACTGTTAGCCAACTGGGTGCTGGCGGAAATTGGGCTACTGATGGCCGAAGAAGGAGAAGATTGGGGGGAGACGTGTCTGGAGGCAGGAGGTGAGGATGAAGGTAAAGAGAGTGAAACTGAGGGTAAGAGCTTTGAATGTTGGCAATATGACTGGTAAAGGGAGAGAGTTAGCAGATATGATGGAGAGAAGAAAGGCTAATATATTGTGCGTGCAAGAGACTAAATGGAAGGGGAGTAAAGCCAGGTGGATTCAAATTTTTCCGTCATGGTGTGGATGGGAGAAGAAATGTGGTAGGGGTTATTCTGAAGGAACAGTATGTGATGATGAATGTTGTTAGTGCATATGCCCTGCAAGTTGGGTGTGTGATGGATGAGAAAGAAGGTTTTTGGAGTGAGTTTGGTAAAGTGATAGACAGTGTACCCAAGGGACAGAAAGTAGCGATTGGAGTGGATTTCAACGGAAATGTTGGTGAAGGGAACAGAGGAGACGAGGAGGTGATGGGTAGTATGGTGTCAAGGAGAGGAACAAAGAAGGTCAGATGATTGTGGATTTTGCCAAAAAGATGGACATGGCTGTGGTGAATATCTATTTTAAGAAGAGGGAGGAACGTGGGGTGACATACAAGAGTCGGGGAAAATGTACACAGGTAGATTACATCCTATGAAGAAGGAAATTGAAGACTGCAAAGTGGTGGCAGGGGAAAGTGCAGTTAAGCAGCATAGGATGGTTGTTGACATTAGAGATCAAGAAGAGGAAGAGAGTGAGGGCAGAGCCAAGGATCAAATGGTGGAAGTTGAAAAAGGAAGACTGCAAGGTTGAGTTTGGGGAGAAGGTGAGACAGGCACTGGATGGCAGTGAAGAATTACCAGGCAGCTGGGCAACTACAGCAGATGTAGCAAGGGTGACAGCAAGAAGGGTGCTTGGCGTGACATCTGGACAGAGGAAGGAGGAAAAGGAAACCTGGTGGTGGAATAGGGAAGCACAGGAGAGTATACAGAGGAAGAGGATGGTGAAGAAGTGGGATAGTCAGAGAGATGCAGAAAGTAGACACGAGTACAAGGAGAAGAGAGAGGTGGCGAAGACTAAAGAAAAGGCGTATGATGAGGTGTATGAGAGGTTGGACACTAAAGAAGCGCAAAAGGACCTGTACCAATTGCCTAGACAAAGTGACCGAGCTGGGAAACATGAGCAGCTGAAAGAAAAAGAAGAAGACATCTGAAGCCAGTAAAGTGAATATAAGGATGATGATCTTGGGTACTATAGGTAACATTTGTGACTCTGGAAGTTAAAGGGGTGATCCTAGAGTCCAGAGCACAGAAGTTTTTTTTAGTTAGATACTTTTGTTGCTTTTCACATTCACTCTTGTTTCCTTGTGTTCATTATTGTATTAATAAAAACACACTCTTTCATAACGTAGCCTTCATGATGTTTATTCTGGTTTTGAGAATGCCCCAAGAGCACCTCTCATCGTCCATAAGGTACATACATTAGTTAGAACCTCAGTCTGTGACAGTAAGTTCTGTAATGCCCATGCTATACCTATTTACATAGGCTACTGAAATGAATGGAAGAGGTACTCAGCATTGCAGAAACGTTTTCTGTGAAATGCTGCAAACTTTGCAAATGTTCCAGTGTCAGATCTTGCTTCTAGAACACACAAAAGCTAATTTCTGCTGACCAAGCTCATAAAATTATAAGAAAAGTAACCATCTTGGATATATCAAATTATTACAAACAACAGACATTGTTGGAATGAGTATTTGGTGAATAGCTGATTTTCCTGGTGCTCATTTCATATATATACCATTATATGCTGAAAAAAAAGAAAGACAGGTATGGGTTTCAGATCAGAGTAAAGTGCTTGTTGTATCACATTTATGAAAAAAGTTACTATTTAAATAAATTTCTTTTTCAAAAGTAGAAAGATAATTTCAATTTTTGTGTCTGCTATGGTAAAGTCTGCATTTGTGTATATCCTACCAACAGTATACATTAATTCAAGTAAAAAAATAGCTCAATGACTTCGGAATCCTCTGAGATTATTTTCAAAATCAAGCTTGCAAAGAAGTGAGTGCTCTTTGTTGATGTGCTTAAAATAGTAAAGTCTCCAGAATTCAAGTAATTTAAATCTTATTTTTATTGGAGATTGTAGTAGTTATAAAAATACTTTACTTTAGCAGCTTTGATAGCCATGGCTCAACACCCATAAGAACAAATGAACACAGACATCAGTTTCTCAAGGCAGCTTCAGGATTCAGTAGAACTTAATGAGTACATCCTTCTCAATCTCTGGCATGTCAGAAATTTCTCTAATAGCTGCTTCTAGCCTGATATCTCCAGACATCCAGCTGTGGTGTGAATTACAAAGCGGAATTATAGTCAGGCAGAGAAAGACCTTTAAATGTCAAAAAAAGCTTTTGGGAGGTACGTTGTGTCTTGTGGATGATTTAGCTCTCATGCAGAAGTGATAAGCTCATTTCCCGAAGTTTCTGAATACTTCTAAAAGTTTTTGCCTGATAGTTACGTTTTGGGTTGGTAATGTTGTGCTGTACTAAATCGAAGAGTCAGTCTAAGCACTTTGAGACACATTTTATTTCTCAAAATCTGTTATAATCATGAAACAATTGTTATACATATAATGTGTGTCTGCAGAGCAGAATTGCATATATTTTTTGTCTAAGATGAACCATTTATTCATTGTTGTTAAAACAGAGCCACTGAAAACAATTACATACATAACCTTCA
Source organism: Polypterus senegalus (assembly GCF_016835505.1). NCBI lineage: Eukaryota > Metazoa > Chordata > Cladistia > Polypteriformes > Polypteridae > Polypterus > Polypterus senegalus. Next base: position 92,781,913 of record NC_053157.1, read on the forward strand.
ACCATTTTGAATTTTCTGATAAAATTTATGTAACTGCTAAAAGCAGCACTATGTGAAATAAATGTCAGATTTGATTTAAGAAAATATATTACAAAAAAACAGCTTCTCAGCAGACTTCAGTTAATCTATTTTTACATCTATTGTTGCAAGAAATGAGCTTCCAAGTCAAGTTATGAATAAACCCTCCATATTCAGTGCATAAGCCTTAGCAAAAGATTACTTTAGTTAGCAAACTTCCAACTAACTACTTACATTATTTTTAATGCTATTAAAAATAATAGCATTATTAACAACTGTTAACTATTGTGATGGACAGCCAGGTTCCTTACCTGGAAACCTTCTTAAAGGAAGGACCAGGAATGCACAGGGCATTGCCTCCCCAGCATGCTAGGTGGCAGCATCAATGGGTTGCAGTGGTACGTTGGATTCCCACAGGGCTACATTGGAATTGGAGTTTGGCACAGCCCTGTTGGGCTCCATGGGGAGCTGCAGAGCCCTGTTTTGTTGGGATTCAGCCACATAAAGAACTAGAGCCATGTCCAAGGCTGTTTCCTGGCTTGTGCCTAGTGCCCTCCATGACCCTAAAATGGATCAAGTAGATCTGAGGATGTATGCCCTGTATGTATACTAAAGGTATGCATTTACGTTCCCATTCAAAACAGTATGGTGCTAAACACTTTTAGTAATCTACTCTATATAAAATCCTAAGCCTAAAAGTGCAATGATTTTGTGCAACGATTTTATGTGACTTTTTATGTCACATTTTTTGTCACGCTTTAAATTGGGCTTATTTTAAAATCTACATATATGTGTTTGGCATCATTCTTTTCAGAATTTATCGAACTTTAATGTGATGTTGTTAGATTTTCCAATCCTTATTCTGTTTTTAAATTATAAACTAAAATATCAAGAACTCACGTTCCGCAAGATGAGACTTTGTGCCAACAGATTTAACCACACTCGGGGCCGGAAATAAAAGACAAAGACAGCTGCTGTACAGGCTTTTACATGTTCGAAGCACTGCGCGAGATGCAGATCACGCGTCACGGCAGCGGCAGCAGCACGCCAGCAGCTGATCGAGCAAGAGGAGGTAAAATAAAAACTGTCTTTGTTTCCCATTGTATCACCATTTAAGAGGGGGTTTCAGAGGAGCGACCGCTTCTTCTTGGGGTGCATTTAGCAAAGTGGCTGGTGCATAGTGCAGACCAGGGGGTGAGCTCCCTAGTTGTAATATAATATGTTTTGACAGCATTGTGTACATGATAGAAATCTACATTAGATGGAACTTCAGTCTTTCACAGGACACACACACCCACACTTCTACTCAAAGCAGGAACAAGAGTCATAAATCAATATTACAGGCCATTCTCTGGGATGTGAGAAAAAACTCAAGAACCTGGAGGGAACTCAAAGTGACAATGAATGTTAAAAAATGCCTCCTTCAGAAGGTTACCAGACTCATGTCCTTAGAGCTGTAAAGCGCCCACCTTAACCATTGTGCCAGTGTGCAACCCTATGGACCTTATTTCAATATGAAATCCTTGACAGTAATTTGCAGTAGCATATTTATTAAGAAAAAAAAATAAATTAAAGATTGCTAAACACAGGATTGAGCCCTGTGGTGGTGGATCGGTATACACTGCTTCCTCAAAGCACTAGGATGATAGGGTTACTGGTGTGATCACTATATGTTTAGAGTTCTTTCTGTGTGTTTTTCTCCCAATTTACTTTAATTCTCCTCCCACATCTTAAAACCACGAGTGTTAGGTTATGCTGATAACCTTTTAATAAAACAAAGTGAGTGTGTGTGTGAATTAGGCCTTAGAACCAGCACCCTGTCCGGGGCTGTTTTCTGTCTAGTGCTCCCTGTTTCCAGGATAGACTCCAGTGTCTTACAAACCTGAATTAGAACAATAGGGATATGAGAGTAAAGTATTTAAATGAACGGCCACTGCACCTTTAAAGAGTTATTATGGCTAGACTAGTTTTTCATGTCATATCTTATAAAACAATAAAGTACTCTATGAATTCATTTGTTCCAAAAAATGAACTTATTATTTATGGGAGAAAACTGTTTTGAATAGTATCTGAAAACTGTTTCCCAGACAGAAGAACGTACCATCTTATATCAACTGAATGAGGCATTTTTGAATACACCTCTGAATAGTTAATTTCATTGCAGCTTACTGTGAACAAGTAGCACTTTATTTTACCATGGTGGTAGGCAATTTTTTAATCAGCATTTTAATGATGTCTTCATCATTTTAAATAAGCTTTATTCATAAGAGGTTTACAACTTGCAAAAATAAAGTTTCTTTTTACACAGCTAGAAAAGTACTATGTGCAAAATCAGCAGATTGACAGTAAGCTTAGGACTCTTTTCAGCAATCAAGGAAAATTGTCAGTCTTGCATTGGGCCCATTATTTCATTAGTTCTTCTGTCACCATAGAGAGTTTTTTAACGAGCTGCTAATGTAATGTCATATTGTTAAACCTTGAGTGTATTTCTGAAAGGAGCCATTAAAATATGTTTTGGCGAATAGAATTGATAGGAATCATTTTGAAATATTACCTGTATACTAGATAACTCACTACTTTCCCCACTAAATAGGGCCTCTGAATGACAGCTCTGTAGTAAATGAAAGTTCACAGCTGGTGCACGTCTTGATGACTGACAGCCATTTACTCAAATGACTACATTCTAGAAATGCTTTAGTGTGTCTTACCATTTGAAACCACTGTTCAAAGGGCTTAAGAGAAGTAACTAGCTTTTCAGAGGAAAAGAGAGAAGGAAAAGATAATAGATATCATCAATACCCAAATTGCAGATAAGGTATAAAAGTATCTTCATTTGGAAAATTCAAAGAGAACTAACATATTAAAAGATTTTACCAAGGACACCATTTATGGATGCCATTTACAATTATAATTACCTTACATTTTATGACAAAAAGAGCTGTTTCATTTATTACAAAATAAATCATTTTTAATGGCGAAGGCAAAAAAAATCTATATTCATCTACTGCTTCACAAAGGCAACACTATGACCATACAAATATTCACAGAAAGTTGGAAAAGGGAACTGCTTACCAAACAGTTACCATATCTGTTATGAATGAAACAAACAATATCATTTAGAAGGAGGCATTCGCTGCTAGTGGATCACAGAGAAAAGCATCACATGCAGTGTTTGAGAAGAACACTGTCAGTCTTACTGTCTGCCTTGGCATGACAGAGAGGATACATCACAAGCAGCAGATATGGATTATGTTTTCACTAAAACTCAATCAAACATTTAATCAGACTTGTAACATGCTTCACAAAGCATAATGTAATGATAGCATTGTGCAGAAATAAGTGTAGGTGTAATATAAGTGTCAGAACTGATCTGCAATGAAATTTTAAAAAAAATCACAAGGCACACATATGCTTCTCAGGTATTATGGTTAATGTAACAATAGAGAGACTAAACAGCAATGCAGTATGGGGTGTGGTGCCTTAAGAGATAGAGTGTAAAAATAGTGTGTGTGATCAAAATGATGTTATCGGATTTGCTTTGTTACCCTGTTTGCACTAGCTAGTTTCTACAAAGCACAAAAACTACCACTATTGTTAATAAGTAACATGAGTAACCTTTAAAAGATAAAGTATAAAAAAGATAAAATATAAAGATAATACAAAGTAAATATTGGCATAAATAGTTAAAACACACACAGAGCAAACAAAAGCTAAAAAATCGTTGGCTTAGCTGAAAGTTATGGCTTATACATTATACGAGGAGCTGCACCCTATCCTGTAAATTACTGTGTGTGTTGCCCAAATTTATACTGTATTAATAAAGCTGAGCATGCTCTTAAAAACGAGGAGTTGAAAGTCATTTAAATAGAGTGAAATCATACATATGGCAGTTATTTTTCAATGTGTATTATTGTTAAAGGATAAACAAAATCTGGCATTTTTAACAGGCACAAAAGTATGTACTTGGATGGCACCAATAGTTTTTCAGTGGCAATATTATAAAAATGTTTTTGAATAGTTAAATTGTGATCCAAAATTTCCATCAAATGTACTGTTTAAAGCAGTCATGAGATGACCCAGTTTTGCCATCAAAGCCAAAAATAAGTTTCCCCATCAAATATTGAACCTGTGATTTTTGGTGTATATACTGTGGAGCATGGCCCGGATACAGACAGGCAGACATTGATGGTTCACCCAACACACGTTTATTAACACAGTCCATATTTACAAGTGCCACACACAACCCCAAAACTCCCCCAAAGTCCAGGCCTATACCAGAATGCCTCTCTTTTCAGGCTGCCTCAATTCCTCTCCTCCTGAGCTCCGTCCTTCTCCGCTCCCGACTCAAGCCAACGAATGGAGGGAGGCGGCCCCTATTATACACACCCAGATGTGCTCCAGGTGCTTCCCGATTAGCTTTCACCAGCACTCCCCGGGTGTGGCGGAAGTGCTGAGGACCAGGGCTCTCCAGGCATCGGGGTGCCCCTGGCGGTGACCACGGGCCCCTATAGGGTTGAGCTTCCAAGTTCAGTTCCCGTGCTCCCCAAAGCCACCAGGGCGGTCGCCCCCTTGTGGTCTGGAGGAGGCGTAAGCCCCCAGCCACACACCACAATACCCATATTGTGATTTATCGATCTGTTACCAAAAGGATTTAATTAATTCAAAACATTTGTTCAAAAGAACTTAAGGACATGCATGTTTATTTTTTACTTTGTAATGTTTAGCTGTTCTTACTTTCTGATGCTGCTGAAGTTGCAGGTAGCACATACAGTACTTTATGTGTATGTTTTGGTAGGTGATTCTTTGAAATACCAGTAGTCTAGGTGTTAAGGTGAATGGCCAAGTCATGTGGTGAATTTGATGGAAACAAAGTTTTGCAGATTTTTTTCTGACAAAATATACAAAGTTTTGGTGAAGTTGTGTGTCTTACTGAATTTTCTCGCTCTGACAATGTCATCCATAACATCACACGATAAATCAGTAAACTATTTCTGATTTGTGACATTGAATTTAACAAGTATGAGTGAATGCAGATGTGTGTGCATCCAGTTGCTCTGTAATAAACTGGTGTTTCATCCAAGACTGTTTCTCATTGTATGATCTGTGTTGCCATATTCAGAACTCTACTCTTGTGGGAAGTTCTTGGGGCTCTAAATCACGGCTAATCACGGCTCTGTGCAAAAAGAAGCCTCATTAACTAATATTGCACTGTTTAACTTGAGATCTCTTAATGGCAAAGCATTGGTGCTGTCAGAACTCATCACTGACACCAAACTTGATATACTGTGTTTAATGGAGACTTGGCAAAAACCAAACGAATTGACGTCTCTCATGGAGGCAACTCCACCTGGTTTCACTTTCCACACAGAACCTCGCAACTCTAGACAAGGCGGTGGGCTAGCAGTAACTATTAGAGCAGACTTAAATATCAAATGAATCCCAATTGACTGTCCATTGTCTTTTGAGTGCCTGGCTCTTAAACTAATAACGGAATCAGGTCCTGTCTCACTCATTGTTCTTTATCATCCCCCAAAATACAATGCATCCTTCTTATCTGATCTGATTGAACTTTTAACCCACCTAAGCTCTTATTCTCAGAGAATTATCCTTCTCGGTGATTTCAACATCCATATTGACATTACTACATCTAAACTGAGAAATGAATTCCTATCCTTACTGGACTGTTTTGACTTGACACAACACGTTGATTTTTTTCCCACCCACTCTGGTGGTCATATACTGGATCTGATCTGCACTTCTGGACTATCTGTTGCCAACATTTACAGCACTGATTTGGGACTCTCTGACCATAAAGCAGTATTTTTCACTGTCTCACTGCCTTTCCCTCCTCTTACCTGTAAACGACAAATTTCTTACAGAAACCTTAAAAATATCTGTCCCTCTATCCTTTCTGGATCCATTTCTGATCTTTTACTGTCTGCACCTATTCCGTCAACACTAGATAGTCTTGTTGACCACTATAACTCAGCCCTTTATTCAGCATTAGATAAAACAGCTCCTTTAAAACATAAGGTTTCCTTTAAACATTCAGCTCCTTGGTATAACTCAGAATTGTGATCTATGAAAGCAGCTGGCCGACGCTGCCTTGAGAGAATGTCACGTAAGATTGGCCTCACCGTGCACATCCTGGCTTTCTCTGACCACCAAAGAGCTTACAGAGAAGCACTAACTGCTGCTAAGAACACCCACTATGGCAGAATAATAGAAAGTGGCCACAATAACCCAAGGGTTTTGTTTTCTGTAGTTAATAAACTACTCAATCCCACATCTGGCCCAACTACCTCTTCTATTGAAGTCTGTGAGGAATTCCTCCACTTTTTCCGTAACAAAATTAAAGATCTAAATAATTCAACTAACATAATTACATCATTTGTTTATATCTCTCCCTGTTTTCCCACTCCATCCAGCTCCTTCTCTAAGTTCTCGCCAGTCACATCTGCGTTTGTTAATAACCTGCTTTGTAAGATGAGGCCGACTACTTGTGTACTGGACCCCATCCCCAGCACACTACTTAAATCCTGCCTTCATGCCATAATCCCGACTGCTACAACAATAATAAACTCATCCCTTGACACTGGCTCTGTGACGCTCACTTTTAAAATCGCTTCTGTAACCCCAATGTTAAAAAAGTCTGGTCTTGATGCTGACAATCTTAACAATTTCTGGCCTATTTTCCCACTTACCTTTCCTGTCAAAAGCTCTTGAGCGTGTTGTAGACTCCCAACTCACCAATTACTTAACCACTAATAATTTGATGGAACCCTTTCAGTCTGGTTTCAGGGTGCAGCACAGCTGTGAAACTGCTCTGCTACGGGTAACCAATGATTTGCTTATGGCAGCAGACTCTGGACAAACCAGCATATTAATTCTATTAGACCTCAGTGCAGCATTTGACACTGTCAGACATGACATTCTACTGTCCAGAATGGAGAACATGCTGGGTATCTCTGGCACTGCCCTCCAGTGGTTCAAGTCCTATCTGACTGATAGGCAAGAGTTTGTTAGTCTTGGCAACAGCAGATCCAGCTCGGCGCCAGTCACACAAGGAGTTCCTCAGGGCTCTGTCCTCGGCCCTCTTCTCTTCTGTATTTATATGCTTCCCCTTGGCCATATTATTCGTAGCTATGGACTGGGCTATCATTTTTATGCAGATGATACTCAACTCTACTTCAATGTTAAAAGTGGAACTTCATCAGAGCTTTCTCAGCTCACAACCTGCCTTAGTGAAATTAAAACCTGGATGGAGCAGAACTCTTTAAAATTAAATTGCAACAAAACTGAACTCCTGCAAATTGGGACTAAAATGCAGCTTAATAAAATGAGCTCCTTCCCAGTCCATCTTGGTGGTGATCTCATCAGACCTGCCTCTACTGCAAAGAATCTTGGTGTCATTTTGATTCCTCCCTTTCTTATTCTGCCCACATAAATCACATTAAGAAACTTTCTTACTTTCACCTCCGTAACATATCCCGTGTTCGCTCCTTCCTCTCCTTTTCTAATGCTGAGAAACAAGTCCATGCTTTTATCACATCCCGCATCAATTATTGTAACTCGCTGTTGGCAGGTGCCCCTTCTAATCTTATATCACATCTCCAGCTTATTCAAAACTTGGCTGCAAGAGTCCTTACTCGAACCAGCAGCAGTGAGCATATCACACCCATCCTGCTCCGTCTTCACTGGCTCCCTGTGTCTTACAGAATCGAATATAAAATCATACTAATAACCTACAAAGCCTTAAATAACCTTGCACCAAACTACATCAGTGATCTTTTCCATCACTATGTGCCTGCCTGACCACTAAGGTCCTCTGATCCTAGCAATCTTGTTGTGCCCCACACTAATCTTCACTCCATGGGTGACAGGGCCTTCAGCTGTATAGCGCCCAGACTCTGGAATGACCTACCGAAATTAATCAGGTCAGCTGACTTCATGAATTCTTTTAAAAAACAACTTAAAACTCATCTGTTCAGGAAGGCTTTTAGCTCTACTTGACTTTACTATCCTACTCTCAGTTTACCTTTATGTCAAGATGCTCATGTAACCTGTACAGTATGTTTGTGTGCTAGACCATCAATTGTGTTGTCTGTTAGGCTTTTCTCTGAATTTACTGTCTTAATCTTCTTTATTTATTTATTTGGTTTGTACAATGCTATATACTGTATACCCTGCCGTTCTCTCTTAAACTCTGTGAAGTGCCTTGAGCATGGGAAAGGCGCTATATAAATAAATGTATTATTACATTTTTCACAACATCCAATATAGGCTCCTGCTAGCAAATAGAATAAAGATTCCAATGATGGATGGAGATCTGTTATACATACACATAATTTGTGTTTGCAAGGTTTACTTCATAATTGAATTAATCCTGTTAATGCCTGATTATATTTCTGTAAAACATATTCAATGTTCAATGTAGACACATCGCAAAATTACTTTCTGACGGCAGCACTCTCTCTTTTAAATATTCCTTTTCTTCCCTCACAAAATGAAAAGTGTGCTTTGTGATATCAACCATTTCTTATTTCATAGAATGTGTTTTTTTGAGTCTGTGCTATTACCTCAACTGAGTTTAACTGTTTTTTTTTCTATGTAGGAACATTTGAGAGCAGGTGGGACCAGGCTTAAATAGATTAGTCTCTCTTCTCAAAATTTATGTTAATAAATGCCAAGAGAAATGCCTGTCTACACATTTTTATTGTCAATAATATTGAATAATCGTTTCAGTCCTAGAAATGTCAGTAACATGTTCAATAGGATGAGAGAAGTAACCTATTCATCATATATTATAATGAGCAGCAGAGAAAAGCAGAAGTGCCATCAAGGTCAAGAACAGTCGTGGCACTTGATACGTCTTTTACATTTCACAATATTACAGGTACAAAACTGAACTTGTTAAAATGAAAACCCCATTAACAGCCAGTTAGCCTTTTATATCAAGTAGTTAACCTTTTCTATCAAGTATCATCATGTAACAAAGAAAAAAAACAAGTTCAAAATCAAACAATATTCAAAGCCAGCAATCAAATTCTGAAAGTTTTGCTTCCATTGTTTGCTCTAGCATCAAGTGTCTCACTGAAGTTTTCACTTAGTAATAATTAAGCTTGAACACATTGCAATGCATGCAATCTTTTTTATGGAATTGTTCTCATAGGTTACATACTGTGGTCTACGGCCGGCTTGTCATCCCAGCCAATACCCCCAGGCCACCAGATGGAGCCCTCCCTACAGCATGGAGGTGCCCCGAAGACCAGCAGGGAATCCTCGACAATAGAGTTTTCATCCACAGCACTGCTGGATACCCCAGGGGCCGCTAGATGGAGCTGCAGGGAGGAGCAAAGAATATTATTTGCCCTATGACCCGGAAGTACGTCCGAGTCACATGGACAAGGGGAATAACGTGCTTCCGGGGTAAAGAAAAAGAGTTTTGATCTGACCCAGAAGTGCTAAGAAGTCACATGGACTGAGGGCTCCACTTCCAGGTGACGGACTATAAAAGGACTGTGGCAGCTCCCAGACAGCGAGCTGGGTGGTAGGAGGGCAACGCGTCTGGGAGTGGTGGTTTGATTATTGTAGTGATTATTGATTTGTGTAAGAGTATTGTGGAGGTGACGGTGCTTTGTGCACTTTATTGTCCTAATAAATCAAGTATTTGGACTTTTACCTGGTGTCTGACGAGTGGTCTGAGGGTTCAAGGGGTCAAGAGAGCCCCAATCTGTCACAATACCTAACAACTGTAACTGGCATTTATTATAAAAATAATACCAGACTGCTAGGTTAGGTGAAATGTCAAAGCTAAATTGGCCCATGATTTGTGTGTGTGTTTGTGTGAGATCACAGATCATTACTCTGATGGGCTAGCACTATTTTCAGGGATTGTTCTTGCCTTCTATCTGATGTTTGCCAGGATATGATTCCGCTGTCACCCTACTCTGGGTAAGCAGGTTTAGAAAATGAATGGATCAATGGGCTCCTAAAACAGATGTCACTTAACCCACTGATGAATAACAGAGCAGGGGGAAGAATGTTTTTGCATCGGTGTCCTGCAACCTTTGTAGTCGGAAAAATGACAAAAGAAACATTGTGATATTGTGGGCATAATGAAAGCAGGAAGATGATGGGAGTATGTCAGCCAGTAAAATAACAATGAAAAAGGAAAGAACTAAACAACAAAACACCTTTAAAAAGCATAAACATATATATGAGGGGGGGACCCAAAAATAACCGGAATTTTGTTGTTGTTAGGTTGGTACTTGTAGTACGTGGTTGGGCGATGTAACTAGGGCTAGGGCGATCTAGTTACACTCCTCACAAGTCAGTCTGCCAAGTGCCATCAGTCTGGAAGGTTGTGCTTGTGTTCAGTGAATTTTGTAAAAGTAGTTTTGGGGAAGTGTCTTTTTTTTTTACGATGGCCGATTATTGTGAGCAGTTGCAGAAACTATTGTTATTGAAACGGTATGACAACCCTGAACCACCCACCCTACTCACCGGATTTAGCTCCATGTGATTTCTTTTTGTTCCCTCAGATGAAAAAAGACTTGAAAGGAAGGCATTTTGCTGACGTCGAAGAGGTAAAACAAGAAACGACCAGAGCATTAATGGGCATTACTTCAGGCAATTTAAAAAATGTTTGAACAATGGAACAAACGGTTAGATAAGTGTATTTCCGCCAATGGAGAGTACTTTGAAGGAGACTAATTGTAGTTTGTACAGAAAATTAAATTAAACAAGTTTTAAAAATATTTCTGGTTATTTTTGGGTCCCCCCTCATATATATATATATGACTAGAAATGTTTTAAAAGGTGACAGTGAAAATGTATGTAAAAAGTGGGCACTAAAACTGCTTTATACATTCATTGACATCTATATATATATTTCTAAAATTATATTATGAGTTATGTTTATGAAAAATAAACAAAATATACACAAACCACTCAAGATATAATTTCCAAATCTGTAAGATCCTATTCCAATAGTATCGTCTGCAAGACAGAAATAAGCCCACTCCATTGCAGGGCCAATTCATGTACATATTCAAACTACATTGTAATACGGTGTCAGTTGCTGCTGCATCTTCAGTCTATTCAAAATGCTGCCACTAGACTGTGTGGACAATAGAGGGTGCTGTTACTCCTCAAACCCAACACAACAGACACAGGGAACAAGTTAAAAGCAAAAAGATCTAATTTATTAAGAGGAAAACTCTTCACAATTATTTCCCACCAAGACAGCCACAAGTAAACAACAAGCTCAGCATACAACTAATCTTATTTCTCTGTTTCTTTCTCCTCTGCTTCACCCAGCAAGCTCCGTCTGCTCTCCATCCAACTCATCCCTATGAGGTTGGTCAAGTCCTCTTATACTGGCCAACCCAGAAGTACTTCTGCTCTCCACCCATGTGGTTTGCAAGCACTTCCAGGCTGTGCGGAAACCTCATGCCATATGGCTCCTCGACTCCTACAGAACCCCCTGGCAGCACCCACGGTACCCAACAGGGCTAAGATATAGAACTCCAAGTCCCATGGTGCCCTGTGGGAATCTGGGGCACTGCTGCAATCCAGGGGAGCTGCCATCTAGTGTTCTGGGGGAGGCAGTGTCTAAAAGAAGCTGACTTCCCCCATCCTTTCTTCTCTAGGTGTCCCAGCCGGGTAGGGCTGCTGTCGGTCACTTACAACTTTTAACCTGCTCCAGTAAGAGGTTACTCCAATTTCATCTTTTCTTTATTTGCTCCCGGATGGAACTTTGAATTTGTTTTACATTTTTAGGAATCTCCTATAGAGCTTTGCATGGCCAAACACCACAATATATCTCAGATTTTTTATAACATTATACTACCAACCGTTCACTTAGGTCATCCATCCAGGCATTTCTTATTATACCACATACTTGGCTAAAGACTTGTGGGAACTAGCTTTTCAGTCCGTTGAACCCAAAAGATGGAATACCCTTCCTTGTGCTTTACGGAATGCAGGTACACTTGATATATTTAAAAAAAAAAACAGTTAAAGAGGCATCTATTTAGGTTATAATATTGGCAGCTGTTTATGGCAAGCCAAATTATCATTTAGAGATATCATTAAAACATTTAATGATATCTTGAATTCATTCAAAGATATCTGTAAATCATATCAGTTTGTAACAGATATCTTCAAATCAATTACAGATTCTCCAAATGTCACTTTGGCTTAGAATATTTTAGGCTCCCAGATTGTCCAAGCGCCACCAGAGGGAGCTTGGACCATCTGGGAGCCTTGGACTGCACCACTTCCTCCACACCAGGAAGTGCTGCCAGAAGAGAACCCGGGCGCACCAGAAGCGCTTCTGGGTGCCCATGCAGCACTTACGCCACACCAGGAAGGGCTGCAGGAAGAGGATCAAGGAGCACCTGGAGCACATCCGGGTGCATTTTAAAAGGGGCCGTCTCAATCCATTCAGGGAGCCGGAGTCGAGAAGTAGAAGACAGCTTGCGAGAGATGAGTGGAGGTCGCTGAAGGAGAGAAGAAGGGAAAAGGAAATAAAGAACTGTGAGACATTTGTGCTGGTTGGGACATTGTGTGGTGATGTGCATAAAGAGGACAGCAATAAATGTGTGTGTTTTTGGGACATCTGTCTAGTGGTCTGTTTGTGTCCAGGCTGAATCTCCATAGTATTTAAAGACCCCCATGACCCTGTGGCTAGGATATAGCGGGTTGGATAATGGACGGATGGATGGATGATACATAGATACCTTTAAATGAATTACAGATATCATTAAATCACTTCCTCTTTTAAATGTACATCACTATAATCAGTTCCTGCTCAATTAACAACATCTCTGGATCACATCTATTTTCCAGAAACTAGTAATCATGGCAGAAACATCAGGAGCACGTTCTGTTCTCAGGGAAGTTAAAAAATATTCTTAGAAGCTTTCTGACAAATGCAGAAGAAGGCTCTTGGAAATTAACAATTCTAATTTGAGGTTGCTTCAAATGACAAAAATGCAGTTTGGCAGAATTTCATTACAAATGCTAAAGTACATTTGTATAGAAATATCACATTCTTTACAGGATTTGTTGAGTTTCTTTCAAAATACAGTTGTTTCCAGAGAGAATTCAGCCAAGCAGTAGTACTTTTACAACTCAATGCAGTTGAGAAGTGATGTCATCTTAAAATAAAAAAATGGAATGTTTATATTACAGAAGTCCTGTATATACAGAAACAAAATCTAATTTAATATTTTGTCCAAAATATCCCTTTTGGAAAAAGGAAATGAAACAATGAAAGTTCAGGATATTCAGGAGAATCTTTAATTTCTAATAAAAGAGAATGTTGCTCAAGAGATGGTGAAGGAAGTGGAAATAATTTTGATGCAAAGGAAAATGCAAGGCACCAAAAGATTTAATATGTAATGTAAATAGCTACGGTTTGAATGAATAATTAGCTAAGTTAATAGCCCATTTCATCTTTAAAATCATTTAAAATCACTATTTGGGATGTGACAGTCAGTCTACCCCTCTCTTATTTATATTTAATCTCAAAATTATATGTAAGCCTTTAGTAAGATCTACTGTACATCCTTTTCATATTAAATGCTTCATTTACAGTATAACTTCATGAATTTGTGTGTTTAAATAATCACAATTAGACCATAAAATGGATAAATTTTATCTTCAATGTACATTTTATAAAGAGATGAATATGCTATGGTTGTGAAGTTTATGCATTGCTACAGTAGCGAGATTAGCAGCCAGAGGGTTATGGTCATTGAACATAGTAGCCCTTTTATCTTATACACCTTCCCTAAACACAAATGAACAATTCCAGAATTTTAAATGTACATCTGAACTTGTAATGGACAAACAATGTCACTCACTCTGACCATGCTAAAGAAAGTACTTGAGTGATTTTTACAAATGAGAACACAATGCTTCAGTGTTTCATGAGTCATAATATAATGAATTGGCATAATACTGCATAGTTTAAATTAAACTAAACAGGCTAAGAATAAGTTAATTCCTTTAGAGTCTATGCTTGGAACATTCACAGTTTGGTTAAATACAGTATATGTAATGTGCAGTATGATTTCACTGATATTTTATAACATTTTTAATTATTTAAAAATATACAATTTGGTTCTGTCTATTACAAGGAGATGGACATCTGAAGCGGAACTCCGTTCTCAGTGGTGTTCATTTTTCTCTTATTTTTATAATCCCGAGGAATCCTGTATTTACTCAACTTGAGGAGGTTCTATTACAGTATATGCAAGCATACCTGTATATAAACATGAGCAGTAAGAAAAGGGCTCAGAAAGAAACGGTAAAGAAAACCAAAGCTACACCCAACCCTAGACAGGCATCATGTCCAAGTCCAACCTCAAGGTACAGCCTTACAGAGACTGACCTGGAACAGACAGGTGAAAGCACAGATCTCCCAGGCCCCCGGGCCATTTCATCGTCTCCAGTTGAGAGCGAAAGCGAGAGCGAATATGCAAGTGATGCAGGTAACGATAGCTTGTCAATTCCATATGATCCATTGAAACTGGAAATGGCCTTGCCTTTCGTGTTTTCATCAATTCCTTGCGAGCCAGGAGCATCGGCTGTAACAGGGCTTGTCACTTCATCTGCGGAGCACAAAGGCCGAAACAATCTGTCCGAACTAAAGGTAATGATCAGTGCAATGGCCACCTCTCAAGACATAAAGGAGCTCAAGAAAGATATAAAGAAAGAAATAAATGATATGCTCAAGAAAAAATGAGAAGCTGCAGCAGGACATTAAAGACCTGGAGGTAAAGACCTGGAGGTATGTGTAAATAATCACTTTGAGGCAGCCTTTAAAGGTATGCTAAAAAAAAATGAGGAACAAATTCAGGAAAACGCATCTAAGTTTGAGAATAAATTGAGAGCACTTGGCGATCAGTTGGAAGACGTTAAGCAAACATTTACGACTCAAATTGAAACAGCTGTACATCTGACATCTACTGCTGACAGGAAAGTCCAAACCCAGTGAAATTCGTAGCTGAACTATTCTCCAAAATAATTGTATAGGACTGTAAATCAGACAACGAAATAGCAGCAGCTTACCGCATACGGGGATCAAACAACCTTAAACCTAGTAGTCTTATCGTGCGCTTCAAGAAATTACAATTTAAATTACATGTAATGCCATTTCTCAGACACAAGAGATTATATTTGAAAATAACCACATTTGCATTTTCCAGGATTTCTTACCCTTAACAGCTGCTAAACGTGCAGCTTTTTACAACATTAAACAGCACTTACGGAAAGCCGAGATTAGATACAGCCTCTTCTACCCTGCCAAACTAAAAGTGAGTATTCAAGACAAGCATTAAATCTTTACCACTACAGATGAAGCAGAAAAAGAGTTAAGAAAACTGATCCCAACACCTTTTTGAAATATGATCTTGAGTTGCATCCTGTCATGGCATGGCAAAGAAGATCTTGCTGACTGTTTGATCCACTTGCAATGATACTAGTACTGCCACTTTTTGTTTATGCTTTAATTACAATTATATGCATATATGTATGTATGTGTGGAAGAAATTAATAATTCTTTTTTTTTTTTTTACTCTTCTAAAGGAGACTGTTTAAAATCATACCCTTGATTTATTGTTATTGTTATTATTGTATTAGGGTTTACTATGCTTGTCTAGGGCCACTTTTTAACACCATTCCCTGGGTTTACTATTTTACTCTTTCAAGATTGGTAAAGATTATATTTTATGCTTATAGCAATTGGACTGTATTGGCAATAGATATCTCAATTGTATTCCTCATGGGGCTTGTTTTGTTTTGGACGTGCTCTGTCTCTAGGTATGTCAGAGGACTGGGTCTTTGAGAAGTGGGGTCCAGCCACACATGGGGAGGCAAAATGGGGAGGGGGGACTGCAAGGGAGAGAAAGAGAGCAAGATATCTTTAATCTATCCTTTTAATCCTTCTAAACCCAAACTCAAGAGCATATTCTTTCTACTCACCAGTGCATCATTGCTACTCAAGAACTGATTATTTCTTTGTTGACTTCTTGCCTATGATTAAATCTTGTAAGTACAACACTATTGTTATTTCTGGCCATGCCCCCTTGATTTTGGAGCTAAAATCACTATGCCCCACATACTCATCTCGTAGATGGCGTCTTAATCCACTTTATTTAGCAGACAAGAACTGTACAGAATTTATATCCAAGCAAATCAATTTTTTTAGACAAATACATCCTCAGAGGTTTCTGCAGGAACACTCTACGAAACCCTGAAGGCCTTCTTAAGATGACAGATTATCTCATATTTTTCCCACAGAAATAAATTGGAAACCAAGAAGGTATCAGAGCTAATCAACGAAATTACTAGAATAGATCAAGAACATGCCAGGTGTCCATGTGAGGTGCTTTATAGGAAAAGGCAGGCTCTGCATTCATAGCTCAACCTCTAAACAACTAAAGAAACTTATCAACTCATACTTAAATCAAGACATCATTATTATGAACATGGAGAGAAAGCTAATAAGATCTTAGCTCAACAAATCCATAAGCAAGAAGTTCGCAGTACAATCCTAGCAATTACCAACACAAACAGAGACAAAATAATTGACCATAAAAATATAATGTACACATTTAGAGACTACTATAAATCCTCATATTCCACTGAGATTAAAGAAGACAAAACACAATCTAATGCATTTCTGGACACATTACAAATACCACAAATAGATACTCTTAGTGCAGAGGAATTGGATACACCTCTGGAACTATCAGAATTACTAGATGCAATAAAATAGTGATGGGCTGTTTGATACTGAGGTTTTGACACTGTGTGGAGCTTTCGAAGCACTGGAGCTCGAAGCGTCGCTTCGAGGGTTGTTTCAAATGCGCCCCTTACATGATTTTGAGGCATGCTAGCATCACTGATATCTGTGCAGTCAGCAGTCGATTTGGTCAGTCACTCGTCTGCTGAACCGCTTTGGCTCAAAGCGTAAAAGCAGTTGTTCCTGCTGCAGCGGTAAGGTGTGTTGATGCGAGTTCAAATCCTAATTGGGGCTCGCATATGTTAAAATAAGGACTTTGTATAAAACAGTTATGTAGTACTTGTCTGTAAGTTAACAAATATATTTTGGAGATATGAACGATTTACATGGGGCACCTTTTCCCTGAGTGTGGAATTGTGTCCACCTAGAAACTGTAACAAATTGATGAGCATATTTTGCGTAAGGTAGCACGTATTATAACAATCCAGAATCTACTCTACCCCATGTTGATTATATCAGAGAGGCTAAGAAACGCTTTACTAAAACCGACGTGGTCATTACATCAGTATATGCGCAAGACACAAACAATTAAACGTTTTTACTATTCAGTGATTCCCAGATCTGTAGCTGATTTGTATTACTGATTTCCAAAAAACAATGTGAGTAAAAGCGTGTGCTGCATAACTAATCACAACTATCTTTCAGTGCCATCAACAGTGTCTTCTGCAATTTAAGGAAAGCCTTGGGATTTCTGCGTTAATGAGACAAAAAAGTTGTAAAGAAACTTTGTGAATTCATCCAGAGGTGGACATAAAGATCATTCAAGTACTGACAAGAAGCATCAGCTGAATAAGCACATGTGGAACAAACTTTCAAAAAAGCACCTGACTTTGCCAGCAACATCTTTTCCTTGTGAATGCATCTTATCAAAGGCTGCACTGGGCGGGTAAATAAGTAATCTTCTGAACTGCAGCACAACAGAGTAAATCGTTGATGTAAACAGAATTATTGAAAGACTAAGATTTTGTCGTTTCTGTATTGTTAAAACATCTTCCAGTTACACAATCCCCCGTAGTCACTGTCTGTCACATTTAACATTCCCTGCTCCTTAACCTGTCTTGTTACCCAAAGCATCAACACTGAGTTTCATTCAAGGCTTTACCATCCTTCATTTCATAGACATAAAATACGACACACATTTCCTCTACACATGTGTCCAATAATAATAGTAAACTGGCAGGAACGAGAAAAAGCACAAGATGGGAATATTCATGACAAGAGCCTAGGCATCAGGGTGAGGATGTGCTTGGGGGGCAAATGCAATGGAGAATACCAACAATGTACACTTTCAGAAATGGAATAAATCAACTGTATAAATAGAACATTTCTGATAAACAATGACTTTTGTTAATCATAAACAATGCAACATAACTATTATATGTGTTGTTACTTTTGTATTTATTCTCACCAAACGTTACATATCTACATGATAAATGAACATGGGTAATATGTTTATAATCATTCTCACTAAAATACACTGTCAAAATATATTAATGAGCAAATTGAGACACATTGGCTGTTAGGAAATATAAAAAAGCATGTGCGCTGTCATTTAGGACAGAATGCATTATTAATGGGACACATTCTCTACTGACACAATGTCACGAAAAAAAGAGACAGCACAGTCCATGCAAACTCATATCCTCCTCGAGTTTTGGCCTTATGATTAATTGTCAATATCAAATCAATAACGTAATTTTAAGAAGATGACAAGTCTGCTATAGTCGGTTGAATTAACGCTTCTTTTAAAAAATTTGCTTATACAGAATATGAAACAGAATCTCAATGATACGGGACTCGCGAGTAGTAACGAACAATATGTGACACTGAGAAATTATAATTCCTAATAACGGAAAAAAGTAAAACTATGACTTCCTAAAAAGGCCACTGCAAATGTAGGCATTTCAATAAATAATTTTGTGTGTGCATTTCAATATCGATTTAAGAACTAGGTAGGCCACTTGTTGTACTATAAACGGTAGCTCAAGTAGCACTTAACAGTAAATAGTCAAAGATGACAATGACTGACTGAAACGAAGATGCTGCACCACTACAATAAAGATTCACACTGTCATTCTGCATGTTTAGAAGGCACTGATTGGGTGAAACTGTTCATAGCGAATTGTCCCAAGTTGCAGGTGCCGTATAGCGATCAGAAACGAAAAGACACATTTAGGCATGCCGGACAGTAGTTTGTTTTTCTACAATTCAAATTCAGTACGACACCAGGGTCTCCAAACACACAAATATGAAGCTTATCAAGGGCCAACCTTCCCTCGATAGCTCTATTTGCTCAGCTATCCGTCCAAGTTCAAAATTTTTGTTAAATGGAAGAATTAAAAAAAACTTTCACAAGAGAAGGATCAACAACGCGAACCCCTGGTGTTTTTACTGAGAGACAGTTGCAATACATTTGAGCCACCAAATTGGGATAATTAATGATTCCCGCACAACTGAGCTAGTACTACTGTTCTTACTGCGGCGGATGTAGACATATGTTGTTTGACATATGCACGTTAAATTGGTTTAATTGACATGAGAGTATCATTGTTATATTCTCCTAATGAAGATGAAAAAATTATATTTATGGATGTATACTATATAAAGTACGGTTTCGAACAAAATTAAGCAATCCACAAGAACAATAATGAATTGCTGTCTGAAGTGTGTAATGTCAATACGAATTACAAAATATAACTAGAGAGTTAAGTATCAGATAGACTCTCAAAAATATAGAGGTCAATGCCTTTGAGTGTATGGAGGCTTCATAGAGATTCAGTAACCAGTGCGCATGTCTGCTCGAGGCTTCGAAGCCCTGTCATGATGCAATCCCAGTACGCATGTCTGCTTGAGGCTTTGATGCCCTGTCATGATGCAATCCCAGTGCGCATGTCTACTCGAGGCTTCGAAGCCCTGTCATGATGCATTCCCACCTCGCATGTCTGCTCGGTGCTTCTAACCAAGCTTGACGATTCCAGTGCGCATGTCTGTTTAGTTATTCATTATTCATTGAGCTCCCATTTGAAGTACATATGGAATTAACAGTTCAAAAACTCAACAGAATTCCCAGGTGAAATGAATGTTTGTGAATGATCAATACATTTTAAATGAATGTACCCTATAATACTACCCTAAACTAAATTATACATTATACAAATGCCAACTTGTAGAATGCATAATGTTGCACAGAAGAGCTTTAGTAATACAGGTGACGACACCTTTCTCACTATAATACTCTCATAAATATCCATTCTTCGCCTCATGCAACGTTTTCATGCAACACTGAACGTATGTCATATAGTATACATCTATATATAATTGTTTTCGTATTTCAATGGTACAGTAGCGTTGCCATTCCATAATAAGGCTTGCATGAGTTTGGGTCCCACGTCCATTCATTATGAACTGTCACCCAAAAGAGTCTGTTTTTCTTTTTTTTCATTTAACAGCAAATTCAAATTTAGAGCAAGCAAGGCGAGAACCCTAGTAAAGTTATATCAATTGGAAATGGGAATCTTGTTTTATGTCTATAACAAAAAAAAATATTTGAATGACGATTTCAACTATTATTATAGTTGTTGATGGTGGGTTTAGCGATTTACATTTTTAAATATTAAATTAATAAGGTGGAATGTGTTCTTACTTTGAGTGTTGGGGGGGCTACACGATAAATGTGTTAGTAACTGGGATTGTGCCTTTATAACTAGAAGATTGCTTAGGAATGATTCAGACTGGACAACTATGTATTTCAGGAAATGTTTTATTATTGCACTGTGCTGTGACTAAGACAAATTTTTACTTAAAAGTTGTTACTTACTTGAACAATGTGTTCACGAGGGAGGGATACTGCTGTTAAAAGCAAATGCTTTTTGTATAGCAGGCCCAGATGTGTTTATACCACTGCTTTTTGTTGCCTCAGCACCCAAGAGGATCTTTAATGCCGACCTGGATCCATGCACTGCTCACCTTAGAGTGTCCCATGTGTGTCTGTGTGCCAGTGACTGATCTGTGCCGTGTCTCTCAGCCTGTCTGATGAGCTCCAGATTGACACTTTTGAATGTTTGGTGCAGCAGAGCAAATTCAACCTGATCTACCACAGTGGGTTTATTATCCCCTTATTCAATGGAGGGGTTCGTGGACGTCAAATGGCAATGAATAGAAGATGGATTATTGTAAATACGTGAGCTGCCTTACGCAATTAGTCATCACATTTTGATGGCAATTCTAAGTGGGGATGATTCCCGAACAGATCTCTTATGCGATCCTACCACAATATCTCTCAAAATTATTTAGTTCAAATTGGTTATAAAGATTTCACTCCTGATCATTTTTTTTATTATTCATTTTGATGAGTCTTTAATTCAGATCAAACTCAGGCTAGCACTACACTCAGAATTTGAAAAGCAACCACCTTAGTCAATTGAGCCACTGACGGCGTCTTTTCTTCGTAGCGAACTTGTTACTTTTGTGCTCCACAAAATATTGTAAAGTTTTAATAAATTAAATATTTCAATACTCGATCGATTAATAACATCTGTGATTTAAGGATTTCACCTTTTCTTTCTCAAATGTGCTTACATATATCATGGCAAAGTACAGAGATAAAATTTATTTTCCGTCTACTCCGTTTTAATTAAGTCAGCACAAAGAAAACATTTAAGGCTATTAAATGTGACTTATTACAATGTGCATCATACAGACCAATTTCACTTCTGAATAACAACGTTAAAATACTCTCTAAAATCATAGCTAGAAGGATGGAGAAAGTGCTCCCCTCGGTAATATCACAAGACCAAACTGGATTTATTAGGGGCCGACACTTATCTTCAAATCTTCGACGCCTGTTTAATGTAATATACTCACCAACTAAATCAAACACCCCAGAAATATTATTATCATTGGATGCAGAAAAAGCATTCGACATGATTGAATGGAAATACCTTTTACTATATTGGAGAAGTTTGGGTTTGGCCCGAACATTTGTGCATGGATTAAATTACTGTATACTAACCCAGAAGCTTCAGTTTGCATCAATAACATTTGCTCAGACTACTTTAAACTAGAACGTGGCACTAGACAAGGATGCCCTTGTCACGCTGCTGTTGCGATTGCCATTGAACCACTGGCAATACATTGTCGAAATACTGATCAGATAAAGGGGATTAGCAGAGGACTGGAACAGAAAATCTCATTATATGCAGATGATATGGTACTGTATATTTCGGACCCAGAAAATTCTGTGCCTGCAGTCTTAGCAGCACTCACAGAATTTCAAAAGATCTCTGGTCTCAGAATTAATCTGAATAAAAGTGTACTCTTTCCAGTGAATTCTCAAGCATATAATATTAGATTAGACACCCTACCTTTTATCATTGCAGAACAGTTTAAATACCTAGGGGTAAACATCACAAGTAAACATAAAGCTCTTTATCAACAAAATTTTGCCGTCTGCATGGAAAAAATTAAACAAGACATGCATAGATGGTCAACCCTTCATCTCTAGCTGGTCAAGAATTAACACTGTTAAGATGAATATTCTTCCTAAGCTCCTTTTTTTATTTCAAAACATCCAATATACATTAATAAATCATTCTTTAAGCAATTAGATTCAACAATAACCTCATTTATTTGGAATTCAAAACATCCACGCATCAAAAGAGCGACCCTACAAAGACAAAAGGCAGAAGGCGGCATGGCTCTACCTAACTTCCAGTTTTATTACTGGGGCAAATATACAGGCGATAAGAACCTGGACACAAATAGAAGAACATACACAGGCTTGGACCGCAATAGAAGTAAAATCCTGCAGTACTTCTTTGTATTCCTTGCTCTGCACTCCAATAAACACACGTTATTGACAATACACTAATAACCCAATTGTGCTCCACTCACTTAGAATCTGGAACCAATGTAGAAAGCATTTTAAGACGGAGAAGCTTCTATCTGTGGCACCTGCAAGAGAACCACCTCTTTCAACCTTCACAAACATATGCAGTTTTAATATCTGGAAAAATTTGGAATTAACTTGCTTAGAGATCTTTATATAGACAACGTCTTTGCATCCTATGAACAATTACATTCCAAATTTAACATTCCAGCTACACATTTCTTTCACTATCTTCAAATCAGGAACTTTGTTAAACAGAACCTTCCAGATTTTCCTCATCTTGCACCCTCATCCACGCTGGAAAAATATTGCTCAATCTCAAGGAATTAGACTCCATCTCTACAATATATAAAATCATTTTACAATCCCTTCCTTTCAAAGATCCAAGAGGACACTGGGAAAAGATCTCTCAATTAATATATCAGAAAAGGAGTGGAAAGTAGCAATGCAGAGAATTCACTCGAGCTCCATATGCACAAAGCATACAATTATACAACTCAAAATTATATATAGCACATCTGTCTCGACTAAAACTCTCCAAAATGTTTCCAGGGCATGATCCAACCTGCGACGTTGCAACCAAGCCCCAGCCTCACTGGGTCACATGTTCTGGGCCTGCACCAAATTAACATTATTCTGGACAAAAATTTTTAATTACCTCTCAGACAGCCTTGGACTCACAATCCCTCCTAACCCATTAACAGCTGTGTTTGGGGTTCTTCCAGAGGGCTTAAAGTGGAGAAGACAAACAAATTGTGATTGCATTCACTACACTCTTGGCACGCAGACTTATTCTGATAAACTGGAAGAACCCAAACTCACCTCTTTTAAGTCAGTGGGAAACTGATGTGTTATATTATTTGAAATTGGAAAAAGTCAAATACTCAGTTAGAGGATCCGTACAGACTTTTTCAAAACATGGCAGGATCTAATCAGTAATATTTTAAAATAAGTTTATAAAGCACAGAGAATTTATTAATTTAGGTATGTTTACAAGCCTTAAATTTTACGCCGTTTGGCTTGCTCTCTCTCTCAGGGGTGGGGATCGATCTGTTCTTAACATAATTCTTTTTTTGTAAAAACTTGATTGCTATGTATGGATTGTAATAAAATTAATAATAAAAAAAAATGTGATCTCAAGAAAAAATGAGGGTTAATTATAATACTAATAACAGAAGCGATTATAATGATACAGTGCAAAAGTAAATATTCACTGAAGGAGCCGGAGATCCATGAGTGAGGTGTCTTGTTTTGTTTAACTCTTGCTATCGTATAGTGCATTCTGAATGTTGACGTTAGTTATATATATATATATAAATATATATTTTTTAGACATCAGACACATGAAGCTGCTGACGAACCCTTCTCATCGTTGTCAGTCTGTAGCAGCGAAAAAGTAAAAGCAATAAGAGTTTTAGCAGACGTCATTGAAGTGGCTCATGAATTTGTGTAACGTTAATGAAAATGGCCAGTAGATGTCACTGGAGAGGTAAGTGTCAAATGCTTCGGAGCTTCAATACAATTTCCGACACAATTGCTTCAAACGTTTTAATGCATCGTGAGGCTTCACTCCGCCCATCACTACTATAAAGTCACTGCAGAGTGGGTAAGCAGCAGGCCCTGATGGCTACCCTGACGAATTTTATAAGAAATTTTCGACTAAGCTAGCTCCCCTTCTATTAGCAACATTTACAGAAGCTAGAGAAAATAAATTTCTACCTCAAATTTGTTGCCAAGCATTAATTACCATCATTCCTAAAAAAAATAAGGGCTTATGAAAATGTGCATCATATAGACCAATCTCTGAATAACGATGTTAAGATGCTCTCCAAAGTCCTAGCTAGAAGGATGGAGAAAGTGCTGTCTTCGGTAATATCACAAGACTAAACTGGACTTATTAAAGGCAGACACTTAGCTTCCAATATTCGACACCTGTTTAATGTAATATATTCATCAACAAAGTCAAACACCCCAGAGATATTATTATTGTTGGATAGTCATGGATCAAATTACTGTATACCAATCCAGAAGTTTCAGACTACTTTAAACTAGAGCGTGGTACCAGACAATGATACCCCTTTGTCGCCACTGCTTTTTGCAATCACCATTGAGACACTGGCAATTCACTGTCGAAATGGTAT
Organism: Polypterus senegalus; assembly: GCF_016835505.1. NCBI lineage: Eukaryota > Metazoa > Chordata > Cladistia > Polypteriformes > Polypteridae > Polypterus > Polypterus senegalus. The sequence continues at coordinate 92,806,778 of NC_053157.1, forward strand.
TGAGATAAAGGGGATTATCAGAGAAGAAATGGAACAGAAAGTTTCTCTATATGCAGATGGTATGGCACTGTATATATCAGATCCACAAAATATTGTGCCTGCAGTCCTAACAGCACTAACAGAATTTAAAAAGATTTCTAGTCTCAGAATCAATTTCAATAAAAGTGTGCTCTTTCCAGTGAATTCTCAAGCATACAATATTAGATTGGACGCCTTCCCTTTTATCATCGCAGATTAGTTTAAATGCTTAGGGGTAAACGTCACAAGTAAATATAAAACTCTTTATAAACAAAATCTTATCTTATCATCTGTATGGAAAACATTAAGCAAGACTTGCATAGATGGTCAGCCTTTCTATCTCACTTTAGCTGGAAGAATTAACATTGTTATGATGACTGTCCTTCCTAAGCTTCTCTTTTTATTTTAAAACATGCCAATATACATCAATAGATCATTTTTTAAGAAATTAGATTCAACCATTACCTAATTTATTTGGAATTCAAAACATCCACATCCAAAGGGTGACCCTACAAAGAACTAAGACGGAAGGCGGCATGGCTCTACCTAACTTTCAATTTTATTACTGCGCAGCAAACATACAAACTACTGTATAGAAACATGGACATGGACACAAATAGATGAACATACACAGGCTTTGTCCGCAATAGAAATAAATTCCCGCAGTACTTCTTTATAAGCTTTGCACACCAATAAGTACAAGTTATTGCCAATATACTAAAAATGCAATTGTGCTTCACTCGATCAGAATATGGAACCAATGTAGGAAGTCTTTTAAGATAGAGAACCTCTGAATGAGAACCACCTTTTTCCACCCACTCAAAAATATGCAGCTTTTAATGCCTGGAAAACATTTGGTATTAAATCACTTACAGATCTGTACATAGGCAACGTCTTTGCATCCTATGAACAATTACACTTCAAATTTAACTTTCCAGCAACACATTTCTTTCATTACCTTCAAATTCGAAACTTTGTTGAACAGAACCAGCCCAATTTTCCTCACCTCCCACCTACCTCTATGCCGGAAAAAATATTACTGTCTCGAGGACTCAGAAAGCATTTTTGTAACATATAAAACTATTTTACAGTCCATCCCACCAAAATCTTTAAATGCCTTTCAGACAGCCTTGGTGTCACAATCCCTCCTAATCCACTAACAGCTGTGTTTGGTGTACTTCCAGATGGACTTATAGTGGAGAAGGACAAACAAACTGTAACTGCCTTTACTACACTTCTGGCACGTAGACTAACCTTGCTGAAATGGAAGAATGCTAACTCACCTCTTTTAAGTCAGTGGGTAACTGATATTATATACTATTTGAAACTGGAAAAAATCTAATTCTCACTTAAAGTATCTGTACAAAACAATTTTCAAAACCTGGCAGGATCTAATCAATAACAGTTTAGAATAAGCATTTAAATTGAGGAAGCAGAATCTCTCCCCTCTTTTACTCCATTTATCTTTATTCATTTATTAATGTATCTATTCACTTATCTTTACTAGCATAAAGTTTTACACTGCTGGCCTAGCTCTCTTTCTTTGGGGTGGGGGTTGATTTGTTTCGAACCTTTTTTTTGTAAAACTTGAGTTATTTGTATGGAATGTTATTTGATTTTCATAAAATCAATAACATTTTTTTAAATACAGTAATCTCTCCCCGATCATGAGGGTTGCGTTCCAGAACCCCCTGCAAAAGGTGAAAATCACCTTTTATATGGTTATTTGTATATATTTTAAGCCCTTATAAACTCGCCCACACTGTTTATAAACATTCTCCGCACAGTTATACAGAATAAACCCTTTATATTCTCTTAGTTATTACAACAATAGCAACATTTATTTATATAGCACATTTTCATAAAAATAGTAGCTCAAAATGTTTACATAATGAAGAAAAGAAAAATAAAAGACAAAATAAGAAATTCAAATAAGACAACATTAGTTAACATAGAAAAGGAGTAAGGTCCGATGGTCAGGGTGGACAGAAAAAACAGAAAAAAAACTCCAGACGGCTGGAGAAAAAAAAAATAAAATCTGCAGGGGTTCCAGGCCACGGGACTGCCCATTCCCCTCTGGGCATTCTACCTAACATAAATGAAATAGTCCTCTTTGTAGTTAGGGTTCTCACGGAGTCATTTGATGTTGATGGTCATACAGACTTCTAGCTTTTACTCCATCCATCATTGCTGGAACATCACAGTGCTTTGAGTAGATGTGCCACCACCAAAAAGATACCGGAAAAGGAAACAGAAGAGAGAGTTGAGGTTAGTACGGATTTTAGAGCCACCATGAATAGTTATTATAATGAGTTTAGAGTATAATGGATACTGTATACAGAGTATCAGGATTTTGATTACAGTGAAGTTATGAGAAGGCCATGTTAAAATAATGTGTTTTTAGCAGTTTTTTGAAGTGCTCCACTGTATTAGCCTGGCGAATTCCCATTGGCAGGCTATTCCAGATTTTAGGTGCATAACAGCAGAAGGCCACCTCACCACTTTTAAATTTTGTTCTTGGAATTCTAAGGAGATACTCATTTGAGGATCTGAGGTTACGATTTGGAATATAAGGTGGAATATAAAAATGGAGAAATGTGCTCGGATTTTCTTTTCCTAGTTAGAATTCTAGCAGCTGCATTTTGCCCTAGTTGCAAACGATTTATGTCTTTTTTGGGTAGTCCTGAGAGGAGTGCGTTACAGCAATCTAGTCGACTGAAAACAAACGCGTGAACTAATTTCTCAGCATCTATCAGTGATATAAGAAGTCTAACTTTAGCTTTCTTAAGTGAAAAAATGCTGTCCTAGTGATCTGATTAATATGTGATTTAAAATTCAGATTACAGTCAACAATTACCCCTAAGCTTTTTACCTCCGTCTTGACTTTTAATTCTAATATATCCAGTTTATTTCTAATAGCCTCATTGTATCCATTATTGCCAATCACTAAGATTTCAGTTTTCTCTTTATTTAACTTGAGAAAGTTACTATTCATCTATTCTGAGATACAAGTCAGACAGTGCTAGTGAATCAAGAGAATCGGGGTCATCAGGTGCTATTGTTAAGTACAGCTGTGTGTCATCAGCATAGCTGTGGTAGCTCACGTTGTGCCCTGAGATAATCTGACCTAATGGAAGCATGTAGATTGAGAATAACAGCGGACCCAGGATAGAGCCTTGTGGAACACCATATAGGATATCATGTGTCTTTGAGTTGTAATTACCACAACTAACAAAGAATTTTCTCCCTGCCAGGTAGGATTCAAACCAATTTAAGACACTGCCAGAGAGGCCCACCCATTGACTAAGGCGATTTCTAAGAATATTATGATCAATGGTGTCAAATGCAGCACTCAGATCTAAGAGGATGAGAACAGATAAATGGCCTCTGTCTGCATTCACCCAAATCATTTACTACTTTAACGAGTGCAGTTTCTGTGCTGTGATTTGTTCTAAAACCTGACTGAAATTTATCAAGAATAGCATGTTTATTTAGGTGGTCATTTAACTGCATAATGACTGCCTTCTCAGAATTTTACTTAAGAAAGGCAGGTTAGAGATGGGTCTAAAATTTTCAAGAGCGAGGGTCAAGATTATGTTTCTTAAGTAGGGGTTTAACTACAGCAGTCTAAAGACAGTCTGGGAAGACCCTCGTATCTAATGACAGATTTACTATGTCAAGAACATTATCAATTAGCACGCCAATACTTCTTTGAAATAATTTGTTGGTATTGGGTCAAGGAGCAGGTGGAGGATTTTAATTGAGATATTATTTTTTGTAAATCAGGTAAATCTATCCTAGTGAAAGAGTTTAATTTGTTTATAACAGAATGCTGGGGTTTAGGAGGATCCTTAGTGTTGGGGAGATATACTATGTTATTTCTAATATCATTAATTTTTTGATTGAAAAATACAGCAATAGCCTCACAGGTTTTACTGGAAGTACTTAGGAGGCATTCCTTTGAGTTACCTGGGTTTAGTAGGCGATCAATTGTAGAAAATAAGACTCTGGGATTACTAGCATTGTTATTTATAATCTTAGAGAAATAGCAGCGCCTCTCAAGACGGACAGTGTTATTGTATTCTGTTATTTTAACTTTTAATATTTCATAGTGGATAGTTAGTTTAGTCTTCCTCCATTTACGCTCAGCTCTACGGCATGTTCTCTTTAAATCAGACACTCTTTGGGTCTTCCATGGTATAAAATGCTAGAAGATTTTTAACTGTCTTTTCAGGTGCAACTATGTCAACAGCAGCTCTCACTTTAGTATTAAATCTTTCCACCTTACTATTTACATTATCCTCGCTATTATAGTTGGCACTATAAACGGACTGATTGCTTAGAATGTTTGTAAGTTTTAAAGCTGCTGCTGAGTCAAAAAGCGTTTTTTAACAATATGCTTCTCATGAGTGTTTTCTATCATTATTTCTATATTAAAAAGTAGAAGAAAATGGTCTGATAGACCAATATCAATGATCTGCTTTATATCAACTTTTAGTCCTTTAGTAATCACTAAGTCTAACGTATGACCTGCTTTATGTGTAGGCTGATTAACGAGCTGTCTCAAATCAAAAGAATCCAGGAGGTTCATAAATTCTTTTACTTTTAGGTCACACTGATTATCTATGTGAAAATTAAAGTTGCCAACTATTAGTAGTGTGTCATAGTTCTTAATTAAAATTGACATTAAGTCAGAGAATTCCTCAAAAAAAGACGCGTTGAATTTTGGAGGTCTATACACGGATAATACTAGAACTTGAGAATCTCCATGGATAACAACGGCGAGATTCTCAAAGGACTTGAACTTACCAAAACTGACATCTTTACATTTTAACCGGTTTGAGTAAATGTTTGCCAAGCACCCTCCTCTTTTTCCTTGGAGATCTGCACGAGTAAAACTGTAATCCGGAGGCAGATTCGATTAAAACAGCCGCACCGTCTGAGTTAAGCCACGTTTCACTTAGTGCAATAAAATCTATTTTTTTATCACTAATAAGATCGTTGATAAAAAAACGTCTTGTTAGTTAAAGCTCTAACATTTAATAGTGCCATATTTAATGTTTCGGATGGGCAGAGATGAATACTATATGCGTTATTTAATATTTTGAACAGGAACTAAATTATTTTTATTAGCGCTGCTCTGTGTGTATTTTTTGTTTAATCTGTGATCTGTTTTTATAGTTTTAATACATTGTTCCTCTAAAATAGTAATTTTAATTAGATTATTGGTGTTTATGCCATATTGCCTAGATTTTCTACTTGCATTGAGATTGCTTATTACAGTATTAATGTTGTACAGTTTAACATAAGATTCTATTAAACACGTATTAGGTAAGATTCATTGAAATTATGTATGTAAACACAATGTTTATAAACTACTTCCAAACATACATATCGTATATCATTGAGTAGTTTTATTTAATACATAATGCAGTTTTAAACATAATGTAATTGATTAGGTAATATAAAAATAAGTGAAAAATCTACAACGTGTAAATGGTGTACATAAAACCTAAATGTTATTTTAAAGATGGAGCATCTCCGATATCACATATGTTACAGCCATTACGATAGACAGGCCACCGGCAATAAATACGTACAATTCAAGAAAAATTGTATAAAATGTGTATACAGTTACACTAAATGTACGTACATGTACTAAGTACGTAGAAAATTAGTTATGGGTACTCACCAGCAATGACACGACGACTTGTCCGATAACGATGACATTTACTGCACTGTCTCAGCTCTTCTAAAGGAGCCTCTTCAGGCGACTGTGTAGCACTGCCGTCCTCGTCTGGACTTTCTTCTTCCATTGAAGGCGTACTAGGCAGTGTTTTGTGGGTAAGGAACATTGTGGTGGGCAGTTGCTGCCGCTGCTTTTTCATTTGTGTAAAGAGGTTTTTATACACTTCCGTGGTGCCGTCACCTCACTGACTTGGTCATCTTGGCCAAATCTTCATCGCTCAGCAGCTCGGAGTGGGCATCGAGCAGCTCATTGACGTCATCAAAAGTCATGTCGTCGAATCCTTCTCCTCCTAGCAGTTTTGCCAGCCTGACTGCCTTGTCAACCGCAGAGTGATGAATTTCTTCTGCAGAAAAGCCTTTATTGTTGTACACAACTTCTGGCCACAATTTCTTCCAGCTGGCATTCACCGTCTCTTTCTTCATATCATTAAGGGTCTTCTGCAAGTTCACCATACACGATGTGATCATGTACTTACGCCAGTACTCCTTCAGGGAAAAGTCATCGTCCGTGTCCATTGCCTGGACCATGTGTTGCAGGCTGTTCCTGGTGTACAATGCCTTGATAACTCATTGATCCATTGGCTGAATCAGTGTCATCGTATTTGGCGACAGGAGCTCTATTTTTACACCTTGGTAGGATAGATCCAAGGAATGACCTCCAGCATTTTCCGGAAGTAAAAGGACTTTGAACTCCAGCCCTTTCTCTGCCAGATAGATCTTTACCTCCTGGATGAAACATTGGTGAAACCAATCCGACGTTGGGCGTTTCATAATCCAGGCCTTCAGGTTGTGCATCCAGTAAACAGGCAGCAGGTTTTTATTCTTATTTTTGGACTTATAAATGAGCCCAGGCTTTAACATAAAGCCCGCAGCATTGCCGCACATGACCAGCGTGATGCGATCTTTGTGAGTCTTAAACCTTTTGCTTTTGCCTCTTCCTTCATGATAAAAGCACGAGATGGCATCTGCTTCTAAAATAGGGCCGCCTCATCCATATTAAACACGGTTTCAGGCCAATATACGCCTTCCTCAATGATCGCCTTGCTTGTGTTGGCAACATATTTCTCGGCTGCAGCTTTGTTTGCGGAGGCAACCTCTCCATGCAGGTTCACACTGGCCAAGTTGAACCTTTTATTGAATTTTTCAAACCAGCCATTGCTGGCAGTAAATTCACAATTCTTACTGGGGGATTCAACAAAAATGGACTTGATGCCGTAATGGCATCCTACAGTGGCATAGCTTTTCCCTTCCTTCAACATGTCCAACAATTTTATCTTTTCGGCAATTGTTAGCATCTTCCATTGGTGCCTAGGCACAGCCCCAGAAGCAGTAGCAGATCGTTTTGTAGACATAACGAAGGGCTTGACTACAGTACGCACAAAGAAACACGTTGATGCTGAATGAGCGAGATGAGATGCTGGCTAACGCAAAGCGAAATCGAATTCTGCTCTGTCCGTCGCTGAGCCAATCAGCACCCAGAAGCTTAACCGCATGCTCTGATTGGGTAGCTTCTCAGCCATCTGCCAATAACGTCCCTTGTTTGAAATCGACTGGGCAAACCAACTGAGGAAGCATATACACGTACTAGAAATAAAAAGACTGCAGACATCTGTGAAGCAGCGAAAAATCTGCGATATATATTTACATATGCTTACATATAAAATCCACGATAGAGTGAAGCCTCAAAAGTCAAAGCGTGATATATCGAGGGATTACTGTATTTGGTAAATTATGTAATCGCTGTAGGCTACACATTTTTTCTATTATCTTACTACTTACTGTGCTTCATAACAATCATGCTGTTTTGCATTGTAATGTATGGTGTTCCAAGCTGTCCAACTATGTACAACTATAATACAAAAATGTATGTAGTTTTTTTTCTTATAATGTTGTTAGTTTATTTATTTTAAAATATACATTATGAAATAAATATATAGAGTACATACAGTACTTATGCAAAAAATATAACACACAGATGCTCATGGTTTACCAAAGATATTGATTACTAGAGATCAACTTCAAATTTATATTTTTAAGATATTTTTAAGATTCCTGACCACTGTTCTTTGTCATATATCTAAAAGAGAATTAAAAAGGAAGGACTGTCCTCTTGCAGAAAATTCAGTGACATTACTGAAAATGGATTTGATAATGAAGTAAAACTGCTCAATTCCCAAACTGGCCCATATCCAGATTTTGGGACAGAGGAACTTTTTTTTAGCTTCTAGATAACTGAATTATTTTTTATTGTATATTTTATATGTAGTAACAATGTGAAGTCTACAAGTTTACCCCATGTCTGTGTTGTCCCTATAGATTTAATTTATTCTCAAATTGCAAAGGCATGGACATTAGGTTAATTGGTTAATCTTATTTGGAACATTATGGGTAAATATGTCTAACTATATCCTTTCATAGGCTTGGGTTCAGTTTCTATTCCTTTCTTTAACCTACAGTAGTTCTGCCCCACTGACCTCTGCTTCTCTGACATCACTTATTAAGTGTGTTTGATGTAGACTTTTTATGCAGAACTTTACAAGGATAGAAGAAGCATTTCATTAATTAATCCTGTAGCTATACACACACACACATACATCAACATATTATTGTACTTTAGCATACTAGAACAGTGCTGCTGTATGAATTCTTAACAGATGATTGGTGGATATCTTAGAGTAAAGGGATTAATTGTACAAAGAAAAAGATTAGGCAGCTCTTCAATGAGAATAGATCCTAAGAGTGCTGCAGGAATATAGGCCAAGGTAATCCAAAGAAGACCATACTGAGTTGTATCCCCAAACAGTTTCTTGCATTTGAACAGCCACATGAAGTTATCAATGATAATTTCATTATTGTACATTCTTGTACTGTTGTACAGTACATTAGGTAGTTGTTACAGTTTAATATACCCATATTATTCATGACCGAATTTGATTTTATCAAGGTAAACCAGTTTATTGTAATCTGATTAATCTGAGAAAAGTAATACAATGTTAATCAATATAAGGGTTAACACTAGAATTAACAAAGCCTACAAAAAAAACTCATAATCCTGGCCCACCTTAAATCCCCTCACACCTCTTCATAAGCGTCTTTTGTCTTGTAAATGTGCCGATCAACAAAAGCAAGCAGCCGGCTATCCCACCTCTGCAGAAAGGGCAAAAAGTTCTCCCAGCTCAAGCCTTGCTTATCTTGGTGTGAGTTACCTGGAGTTGTAGAGGGTCAATAATACATCGCTATTTGGGACACATGCATTTCATGTATGTTCCGTGTCTACAACAATCTATGTAAACACATCGTTAAAACAGAAATGTTTTTCTTGTTTTAGTAATAAATTACAAAATGTAGACATGAACTGTATAATGTGTGAAGGCTGAAGTCTAAATATCAAATAAATAACAAATGGTGCAAGTGCAATATGATAGCTTCCGTGGTGCAGTGGTAAGAACTGCTGACTTGCCATCAACAAGTTGCCAGTTTGATACCGACTGCCTTGCAAATTTACCGTTTTGAGTAGTGAGCTGCTGTTATTGTTAATATTACATAATAAAAACGTACATTTGATTTTTGTCTGTAACAGTTGGTGTAAATTTATAGTACTTGTAAAAGTACATTTTTTTTTCACTTTTATTCTCTCGGTTATGATCACGATACAACCAAACCACCCCAGATCTGATGCTCTTAGTTTTCATTTCAAACTGGGAATAACTATAGATGTGAGTGGTGTTTTGAGACAATGGAACTGGAAATTCTCTGATCTGATGGGATAAAAGCTGACAGACAAACGCTAGGGAATCATATCTTCTTGGTATCTCATTGTCACTTGATTTTTTTTTTATTCAGTTTTATTGAGTGTTCTTGCTCATGCTGAACTAGAATGCACCTTATGGTCCATGATGTCAAAGCCGCACTGACAAAAAATAGAGACAGAGGTATATATAATATTTGGAATAATTAGTTTTATGACCTGTATAGTACATTTCGAAAACCATTGTGGCACTGATGCAACATTATTCATATTATTCATATTCATTTGCATGACTTCTTGCAGTAATAAGTGACCACGTTTTTTTTTCCGATCTTGCCCAGTCTTCACATTTTGGTGCATGGTGGTGTTTCTTATGTACTCCAGGACATGCAGAGGAAAGAATAGTACAGAGAGGTCAGTTCTGCGCTATATGCAATCATCAGATTCAAATGTTTACAGTTCCCACACACCCAAGGACCGTCCTTCCTACATTTATGACATGTGTACTTTGCTGCTTGTGTTGGTTGACACATTTACAAGACAAAAGACGCTAATAGAGAGATACAAAGGGATTTAAGGTGGTCCGGGTTTATGAGTTTTTTCGTAGGCTTTGGTAATTCTAATGTTAAATAAAATTATTTTTTTGTAAATGGAGATTTACTGTTTATGGATGTATTGATGGATTCTCGAATCTCATTCCACATTTAAATTGTGCATGGGATAACAAATCATCCTAAATTTTCAAACTCTTTTGTAAGGCTGTTGTGAAGTAATGGCTAACCATCACAAGTTAAATCAGATCATAGAGGAGAAAATACTCAAGTAACACTGCTAATAAATATCCTGAGAGGACTAGAGCGTGGTACCTGCATTACAGGACAGTGGGGACATAACCTAGGAATTGAAAGGCTTTAGAAAGATGTATTCTCACAGGTCATTGAACACATTTACAAGGAGTTTGTCACACACCCTGCCACTTGATGACATTACCACCGACTCTCCCACTGTTGATGTCACTTGCGGCCAACACTGATGACATAATTTCCCACACCCAGAATCCATCATACTGCCATATCACTTCCTATTCCTGCCATCCTGTCTGCGCCTCATCCTTTTGTCCACCATATTTAAGCTCAGTTATTAACATGTTAGCTAGTTCAATTACAATATACATGGTGGTCTTCAAACCTTTTTCTGTCTGCTTTTTACTACAGAGTTCTATGAAATTAAGGATTCTGAATCCAGACAATAATATACACATAACAAGTCTTCATTTAGAGTACCTTAATGAAATCCACAATTGACTTCAATTATTTAGAAATGGTTGGAGTATGCATAGAATTAGAACAGAAGGAAACTGAGCACCAGAACAGATTTGCTCTGATTGGCATCTCTTCATAAACTCTGTTCCATCAGATCCTAATTCTGAACAGCTTTTATTAGAAAACTTACAAAAAATTGGGGGAGGCAGCTTTAATTTTTTCTCATATGATTGAGGAAGAGTAGTCATCCAATACATTAAATTTAACTAATCAGCAGATTGAAATACTTTCTGCGGAATTCAAGTACAGAGAAGGATTTCAGGATAACTATTCTCGATGTCTCAGTTGCATTGTCAAGCTTTTACATTGTAATGCAGAAAGCACTACATTGTCAGTTTAACAGAAGGTGCATGATTTTTTTGGCATTCTAAATAATCAGTTGAACTGTGTATACAGAATGCTTATGAATATTTTCCTTACAGAATCTGGATTGACATGCATATGTTTTAAAGTTGAATTTCTAAGATGCTGAAAAGAGTGTAATAATAATCATAAAAACTATGAATGTTCAAACTGTTCTTTAACTTTCAACTTTCTCATGGCATATTGGAAAAAGAATTAAGAGCCGGGTCAAACATGATTTCATTTTCAGTTCCCATATTAATGGAAGAATCCTAAAGATATAACTACATGTTATTTTTTTTTTAATTTTCTAAAATTAGGTTTGTGCTGGCAGTAACTATAATAGCTTTTCAGTTATGTTCAGTAAACATTCTCATTCTTTGTCCATATCTTTAATTAAATTGTCTTATATTTCCTGATGCTGTAAATTATCACCTTAAACTACACATGCACAAGCAGACATTAATAAAAAAAAAATAACCTTACTTCCAGTTTCTAAAAATGTCTGATGTTTGGGTACAGCATTGAGTAGTGCAGAACTGAATGTAAATGGTAAAAATTAAAACCCATTCAGCAAACATTTTAAACAGACAAAAGAAATACAATCTAAAGCAACAGATAATATAACAGAAGGGATTGGAAGATTTCCACTGTGAACCGTGCAAAAGAAAATATTAGTTCAGATTACTTATTAATCCTACTAAATACTAGACAGGGAACAAAAAAAAAATTGACCATAATTAATTTAAAATTAACAAATTAAAATATCAAAAAAATAGTTTCCATTCAAAGTATATGTTTTAATATCTAATGGTAGACTGTAAAAAAAATGATTTCCAACAGCACTCACTAGAGTATCACAGTAGAAGGGCCTTGAACTTGAGGTGATCCACAGATTGACAACGGTGTCAGCAGGTATGAGGCAATGTTCCTGATAGCCAGCAGCTTGGCCAACAGTGTCCAGGCCTGCTCCTAGAAGAGAATTGGTCTTCGTGATTAACTTATTCAGTCTGTTGGTACTTCAAATTCATGTAACCTATGCAGACATATTCTACTCACACCAAATTACCTCAGCAACCTTCTGAACTACAGTTGGCCAATTTTGTATATTGCTTGAATGTTACACATTTTTGTCCAGTTACATCCCAGGGTACTAATACACAATTTCCTGGATTAAGGAATATGTCAGTTCTTTTGGTATACCACCATCTCTTCTGTTTTGCTAACATTAGCTGCAGATGCTTCCTCATTCCCCAGTAAAAGAAGTCATCCACCAGGCTATATCTGGCCTTTGTGTATGGCCCACAATGGCAGACCTGTACAAGAATCTCAGCTGATGGTTTCAGAATATTACTCTAGGGTAAGCAGGAAGGAAGCTGGGAGTACTTCAGAGAGTCCCTGTGTCACCTACAAAATATTTAACTTTGCAAACAGTTATGTAGCCTCAAATAGTGGTCCATTTGTTAAGCTGTCAGAAATCCAAGGCACACAACGATCACCAATTTTCACTGATCTTAGCTTATGTTACAGTAGTAAGGTCTCTGTGTTGTGCAATGCACTACATAAGTCATACACATGGGCCCAATATATCTGAATGTCCTATCCACATAATAAAAGAACCTATATAATGATGATGATGTTGTTGATGCAAATGTTCATCTAATAGGCAAAGTGCTTTGGACAGACTGTTGTTTTCACTGAATGTCTGAGGTGGGTAACTTCAAATGTTTACATAGTTTTCATGATGTGAGATGTGAAGGATGCATGTCTGTGATCTTTCAGTTTACTATGTTCTGTTTAAGCTGCACAATAAAGCTCAGGTAGTAAAGAAAGGAAATTATGACAATAAATTCAATGTAACTGAGAGTTGATGTGAATAGAAGCATAAAGTGCTCCTCCTTTACAACCAAAATCTTACTGAGTCTGGAGACACGATGGTGTTGAAGGCTGAAATTACAGGAGGAAGAGATTACAGAAGGGAAGAGCAATGCCTTGTTTGAGTGCCGTGGGTGAGCTGCTCAACTGTTAGGCAGAGGATCAAAACTTGCATAGACAATGCATTTAAATTTATTTGGTTGTACCACCAGAAGACCTGAGAACAACATAGAAACAAAACTTGAATTGGATATCAGTCTTTTACAGACTGGGCCCACTCATACACACACAAACTCCCCCAGAGTCAGTTCAGATTTACCAATCAATATGATGTGGTGCTGTCAGCAGCATTACTAACTATAATTCACAGACAGACATGAAGTAGACAGAAATATTTTTTTCCAAAAAAAAAAAACAGTATAATGTTGTGCATTGTTGTCAGTTGTCAAATACCAATAATTAGATTTAAAAAGTAATATTGAGCATTTTACCAAAATATTAACAATTGTAAATTGTATCATACACAAAACTTCAAATTATTTCTATACAAATGACATATCATTGCCACTTTGGAACAAATACAGTATGTTTGAGGGTAATACAAACAGCAAATACTATACAAATCTGACTTTGTATATTAGGAAACAACATTAAAATAATGACAATTGTAATTAAACAAACAGCACAATAATTGAAATACAGTATGTAATTTTAGCATGGGTGTAACAAATAAACATGAAAAACTGGACATTTTTATTTGAAGTTATTATAAAACTGTGCCTGACATTTTCAAAACCCTTTTATCTTTTTGAAATCTAAGCAGAGGAACTTGACATATTAATGGCATACTATACACAATCAGAGGCTACAATGTTACTACCTATCTGTAGCATTTCAGCAACAGTACTTTCAGACATCATACATAATTTCACCATTCTCTTCAGGGAAATATGATTAAAAACAACATTTTCCAAGAAAAGCACATAAAGAATGAGCAACAGTCTATTGTTTAATCCATCTTTATTCAACTCTCCCCATCTAAAAAGCCCAAATATACATGTTCTGCTGAATACCAGTGGAGCTATAAGGCAAACTTTCATGCATGATTCCAACAGTAATGTAACAAGAACCTTATTACATTGTGCACCTATTACCCTTTATTGGTAAATTTTGATATCTCTTGACAAAATTGTCTTCTGTGTTTACATAATATTTTTGAAATCTTCCAGATCTCTTCTTGTAACTTTGTGTAAATGATACAGGAACTCAACATCAAATTGAATTTTAAAATTGTTTTCAAAAATGTTAAAATGTTTTAAATGTAAAAGATTAGTATCACAATGGCAAGTACCGCACACTGTAGAAGTAATTAAAAGCACATGCAAAAACCATACAACATGATTTTGTCTATAACATAATTAATATTTTAGAGCTTAAACATACTATAATGTGAATGGATTGGAGGAAGCAGATGAATTATACGTCAATAAGGTGTCAGTCTCCAGAAAGTACAAATAAACATCTTATATAAGTTTTTAATATCTGAGGAATACATGCAGTGTATGTTTACTTGAAGGTAGGGTGTAGTGGTGTGTGTGATTCAACAAAAACCTCAGTTCATGTAGTGGAGGTTCATCTAGTCTGATACCTAGTAGTACCATTCTCCTGAAAGGATTTGTGGAATTCTTTCTACACAACCTGCATTTTTTAATATTTCTTTTCAAAAGTACAAAGGTGTCCACTAATCTACAAGCGCATATTGCTCTTTTTTTTCTCTGGTTATCTATTATCTATGTGTTCTTCAACACTGCTGGTTGCAAGAATAAGCACCTGCAACTTCCTTATTATATTTAAAAAAACAAAAAACGTTGACATTCCAAATGCTTCATCCAAATACAAAACAGACCTCATTTCCCATCCGACTTCTTGCACAGATGTGTAAGTTACTGGAATTTCTATTACATTGTTGCATGTATGTGCAATAGGTCTATATTGCATGCCACTTAGTCTATTGAAAATCTATACCTTTTTGCCATCATACTGCAATAGTGATAAACCAATTAGAAACTGAAGAAATTTACACATGTCATCTAGGTCCAGTGATTTGATAAAGTCATGTAGGTAATAATAGACTACATCTTCTTCAGATCTCAAGTTAGATTTACATGTAGTAAGACAGTGTAAAACACAGTCTAAAGTTGGCATCTCCTAATACAAATAAAAAATGTGGTCTCTGTCTAGCTGTGAACAAAATATTGCCATGTGTACTTATGGCATTGTCATTGTCAAATTAATGTATTTAAATACATTGGCTTAACAAGTTCATTTTGTGCAACTAAAAACAGCTGACTTTAAAAATTGGATGTAGAAGGACGAGTATACATGCCATGAACTGAAAAAAAAATTAAGTAGGTCCTGTTTTTCAATTGCTCTGACTGCAGTAAAATTATTCAAAGCCTTCCATAGCAGACTACGCTCTGCTGCTGTTATGTGCAACAAAAAAAATCATCTAAAAGTATTCCACTGTCTATAGTGGAGGTATTAAATACAATGAAAAGCAGGGTTGACACGCAGAACCTATGTGGTATACAAAAGATGAGCTGACATATATGTGCCAGTATTTTGCCAACAACTGAGAATATGCCAGGAACTTAAAATAACTGGTTTATGGGAAGGCAAGGAACAAGGGCCTTCTTTTTTTTTTAATCCAATCAATTAAAGCCTTATTCCAAAATTAAGAGAAAAGGTCCTTTATCAATCCTCTAAAGTCATCTCTGTCCTAATCCACAAACTTCACACTTAAGTGTCTGTTCAGAATGTCAGTTTTACTATAGATTGCTTAAACCTTCTCTAGGATTTTTACCCTTCTTATGCTGATACAAATTTCATCTTCAACAAGAAATTGAAATCCAGAAAAACCTTCAACACATTAAAAACAATGTGAAATGTGAATTTCAACAAAATGTTAAATAATCTGTTCATTTTTTACTTCATATCTGCTATTCTTTGTAGACTGGCTGAAAAAAGTTTTGCATAGCATAACAATCTCTTATATATATTTTTCTTTTGGTTCGTCCTGCTTCCACTGCAAAACCGGTCCCGCCCACATGCAGCCGTCACGGCATTTCTCGATTCCTATTCGTCCACTTCCAAACCCTTCCCCAAGCTGCCAGTGGCTACTCTTCAAAACCAGTCTTGCCCCCACACAGGCGACATGGCATTTCTCGATAAGCTACTGAAGTAAGCTTACAAAATAAAGCAAACTCTGCATTAGGCGAAAATTTAATTCTCCAGCTAGATTCCATGCTCAGAACCATCAACCCCTTCGGTAAATCATACAAACACATGCACGAAATCAATTTGCATCTATCCCATAGGCAACTCCTGTAAACAGATTTCCAGGCTCAATATGAATTCCGATCCTATGGTTTACCCACTTTTATTCCCTTACGGAGACATTGGCTGGCACAAAAGAATTACAACGTGTTCCCGATAAAAGAACCAGGAAGTGAATAAGGTTTACTCAATGCCAATTTTACGCATACAGATTAGCAATGAGGAATACATTTAGTATTTTACACTCCAGCGGCAAACTATTCCAACAGTACGTCATAGATGCGTATGTTAAAACAGAGGGCACGCGTCTCAAATATCTCAGATTACATCAACAAGATCTGTGCGTGGAACAATACAAAGGACTATCAGATGCGCTGCAAGAAAACGCAGAAAATAACAATGTACGTATAGGCAAAATTATCATATTACCATCCACATTTCCAGGAAATCCAAGATTCATGCAACAAAACTATCAGGATGCCATGGCCATAGTACGTAAATTCGGAAAGCCTAATTTATTTATCACTTTCACATGTAATCCTGCTTGGTCGGAAATTAATATATAATTAGGTCCCAGAACTCATTTTTGGCATTTGCTGTACTATCTTGGTTCTTTCTTTTTTCACTGCATTTTGAGTAAACGGTAGTATTACCTCTCTGAAGTTCCAACGCTTTTTCCTCAGAATGTGACTGGTGTATGCATACCTTCCAAAAATAAATAAGTAAATAAACTGAAAAAGTAGACCATGCAAGAAACACAGTTTTAATTCATTATTAATAACTACAGCTCTGATGCAAAACTAAGCTCAACACTGCACCCTACCCAACAGAAGCTCTCATATTTTTTATGTTTTTTTTAATTTATAACACAATGCATTAAATAATGTACTCTCCTCAACAACAAATTAATATATTATAAAAACATCACATCATTTAGCAAATATATTTTTTCTTATATTTTAAAGACCATTTAGTTTATCCTGATGCATTATGGTTGAAAACACTGCAGTAGACAAGAACAGAATGCAACAGAGAAAATTTGAATTTTGATAAGTACTCTTGGAGTCCCAGAATTTACATATGCAAAAGGAGAATGTGGTGGTGTTGCTGCTATTGCCTTTGTAGTCACAGAAAACAATTGAAAGTAAAAAGTAAACTCCAAAATGAATTACCTAAAGTAGAATGCTTGATTAATAAATCCTTTTATTTTTAAGGTTTAATTAAAGTTTAATAAGGGATTAAATGCTGCAGTGCATACAGGTGTCATAATTGTACCAGAATGTCTGAGCTTAGAATCCCTGAAGCCTACGAAAAAACTCATAATCGTGGGCCACCTTAAATTCCTTCTCACCTCTCCAACAGCGTCTTTTGTTTTTCAAAACCACCAATGTAGTCACAAAATTCTCAGAGCTCAGGTCTCTTTATCTGGAAGAGAGGTGCCTGGAGTTGTATAGGGTAAATAATATATCATATTATTTCATGTGTGTTCCGTGTCTACAATGATCTGTGTAAGTGTAGGATGACAGGAAATGCAGAACACATACCTAAAGTTATTCCATGTTAATAATAATGACATCAAGTATATAATGTGTGAAGACTTTAGTCCTAATATCAAATAAACAACTGTGCTTTTATTCTAGAATATAACCAAAGAAAAAAATAAATACATTTTCATGTTGCCTATCAATGAGTTAAAAACCCAAGCTCAAATGTCAATTGACAGAAAGTTGATATGTATTCTTGAATGGTGCAGAGGTAAGAACTGCTGCCTTATAACCCAAGGGTTCTGGGTTTGAGGCCGGGCGCTCTGCGTTTTCAGTAGTGAGTTGCTATTATTATCACTATAATATAATAAAACATACATTTGAGTTGGGTTTGTAATACCCGGTGTAAATTTTGGCTACTTGTAAAAGTTAATGCTTGTTTTTTTTTTTTTAAGTTTTATTCTGTCAGTGACATTCACGTGGTACAATGAACTTGCTTCTCCCTGTCTGAGTTAATGGCATTTATCTCCATTCTTTTCACAAGAGCAGCAATGACCACAGTTCTTCAATAGAACCCAAATGATTCCTTGTGCTCCTTTAATGGACGTCATGTAAGTGTGGAGTACACTGTGACCCCTTTAGAAAGGATTGGGGTTCAGAAATGCAGGTTGGCCTATGGCCACCAGACAAATTTTTAGGAAGAAGGCCTTAGGATTTACAAAGGACATTCCCAAACCCAGAAGTGGTTTCTAGGGTGAGAATGAAAGGCTATTGCCTGTCAGACACTCAGGAAGCTTATTAGGCAATAGATAGTATTGAAAGAGTAGAAGGGGAGAAAGAAAGATAGAGAGAGAACCTGGGAGGTGATAGGAGAGTGGCTGACAGATGAATGAACCACCCTAGTGGGCAAAAGAGGATTCAGCCCTTTGTAGTAACTCATTAAAAGGTGGTACAAATATATATGACGTACATGTCTCACACCATGCTCTGGGTTTTACTCATTTGAAAAAACAAGCAGAACATATCCTTGTTGAAACCATAAATGCCAAAATCAATCTTTTAACAAGCTTTTACATTTGTACTCTTTATCTCTTGATTTCTAATAGGCCAAAATGGGTCTTCCAATTTTTAACAAATGGAAAAGGTCTGAATTAGCGTAAGCTACACTAATTAGGGGTGTTCATAATAAGTGTCATGATTTACTTGAGCTAGAAATATTTAATAAACAAGAATAGATGTGTCCAATATTTGAAATATTAAAATGTGTGCTTCAAAGTAAATGTTTACAGTCTAAATATTCTTGATTGTAATAGAAATATGCAATTTGTCATCTCTGATAGATGTCAAGAGAGGAACTGGATCCCTAGTAAAGGATCAAAAATCAGAAATAACATCATATTCATGATCACTGACATTGAAATAGTTTAAAACAATACCCCAAATGTTTATATTTGAAATGTGCTATTTTTAATCATCTGAGAGTGGCTCTTAGAGGGCTAGGACCACAAGTAAAGAATCAAATATAAAAATATCATAATCATAATCAGCCTCCTGAAAATAGTATACAATGACACTCTATATGCCTATATTACCCCTAATGGGTGGACCCCTGGGGTCAGTTGATGTAGCATGCACAACTTCGTCCTGATAATTTATGATTTACTTTTTATCATAAGGGTGTAATTTCCTGCACAATAGATAGTCCAAAAATGGAAGGTTTTTCAAATCTAGAGGGCCAAAGATAGATGGGGAAACCACAAAAAGCTTGATATCTTGCGTGAACGATAGGGGCTCGCTCCCTTGAACCCCTGTCCACGACTCCAGACACCAGGTAAAAGTCCTCAAGTTGACTTTATTTTCTTGCCACAGTGTACAAAGCACACTCTCCTCCACAATACTCATTAACAACAATAATACAACAATAAACCAATCCTCCAGCTCCCAGACGCGTTGCCACCCTTCCACCCAGCTCAGCTCGTTGTCTGGGAGTTCCCACAGTCCTTTTATACCTCCTGACCCGGAAGTGTTTCTGCCCAATAGTCCACAAGTCCTTTTCCCTTCCGGGTCAGGGTAAATCGTCCCTTTCTTCAACCCGGAAGTCCGTCGCTCTTCCTGTGACGAACCTCCGGGTCACAGGGCACGAAAAAGCCCTCGGTCCTCCCTGCAGCTCCCTCCTGTGGCCCCACGGCATCCAGCAGGGCTTTGCATAAAAACTCCAATGTCCATGATGCCCTGCTGGTCTTCTGGGGACCTCCTCGCTGCAAGGAGGGCTCCACCTGGCGGCTTGGGGGTATTGGCCGGGATAAATGGCCGGCCATCCATTACAGTATTCCCCAGCGACGAATTATTGGCCGGGCGGCCTGCCCGAGAGGAAGTCTTCCTCAAGAGGACGTCCTGGTTGAGCCTTGATTAAAACGAACATCTTGGTCCCTGGAGAACCTAGGGGGAATATTATTCCAAATTGACCTCTTGTCCCCCTCTCTCCAAGGACAGTTCCGCCAAATATGGCCCAACCTTCGGCACCCGTAACATTGCCTCTGTCCTCCTGGCATTCTTCCCCTACGGGACTGAAAACAATAAGGAACTGTTAGGTCCGCCCCTTTTGCTGGGAGAGAAACCCCTGCCGCCTCTACTGGTGCTTTGACTTTTTCTGTCTCTTTTTCTTTCTTGTCAGGAGACCCCCGTTTTATCTTAGAGCCCTCCTGTTTAATCTGGGGCTTATATACAGTCTGGGTCTCTCTATTACAAGAAGAGAGCCCCTTTACTGTCTGCGCCCCTCTTGATTTATAAATTACCGGCGGCGGCGTCTTCAGGGCTGCCTCGCTCCGGGAGTCAGCACTGTCTAGCTGCCCCGGATCGATTAGCCCTTCCGCCGACCACTCGGTTAACGCATACCGACCTCTCTTGTAGGGTACGCCGTGTATTGGCACCGCTACTTATTAAACGCGGGCCCGGATCACACGCGTCCCTCTATTATATACGATACGGGTCTCGCTCACCTGTATCGCCGCATCATTCATTACGGGAGGCTCCTCACCAAATCGCCGCACGTAGGCCCTCACCTTCTCCAACGGCTCTCTGGCTGCGCTCCCAAATCCCGACGATCTTTTCAATGGTCGCCAGGACCTGTAAGATACTCGCTACGGGCTCGATTAGTTTTTCGAGCTCCCGTAAGTCAATATAATTATTTATTTCGACCGGCAGAACACTCACTTCCTCGCTTGTGTTACCTGCCGACCGGGAGCCAATGAGCACGCCCGCTTCAGGCACGTGCTCTGACGGGTCTCGCGGAGGCTTCTGGGATTTGGAGTTCTCGGAGGGTCGAGTTGCCTTCTTCGGCGAACTGCGGTCTGCCTTTAATATTTTTTCGACATCCCGATCAGCTAATTCCCGACCCTCCTTACCTTCTTGTGTGTTGAGCGATGCCTCGCTCGCCTCCCCCTTCCCCTTCGGAAAAACCAAGTCCGTTCCTTCGGGCTTGAAGGTGCAAACTGCAGGACGCGGAGCTCCTCCTTCCCAGGATGCACCGGGTTTGCTACCGTGTCCCTCGTCGGCTGCCATCATGCGGAAGTCGATTTCTAGGTGCTCTGGCTTCGACAAGAGAAGGCCGTCGTCTTCGGGGCAGTCTCCTTTTCCCCTCGGAGCCTCCAGGTGGTCATCTCCAAGGTACATGCACGGGACAAGGTGAGAAACAATAAAAGGATTTTTAAAGTCGTTCCCGGCACGTACCTTAGAGGGATCGTTGCTTCCTGGAGGTTTCTCGGACTTGTAAGGCCTCTCCTTAACTCCTCCCGAGCGTCGGCCATTGCACCTACGGCACTCCCGCTGGCGTTGTCGCTTTGCTTGCCCTTCTTTTTTCCCATTTTGGACTCGTTTTTTTTCGGGTTTTGGCGATGCTGTGGCGATTCCTGATTCCGCAGTCTTCTCGGGTTCGTTATCCACAGAAATATTTGATTCAGATCCTCTGCAAACGACACTAGAGTATCCTGCCGACTACGCCACTGTGAACGATAGGGGCGCCTCGCTCCCTTGAACCCCTGTCCACGACTCCAGACACCAGGTAAAAGTCCTCAAGTTGACTTTATTTTCTTGCCACAGTGTACAAAGCACACTCTCCTCCACAATACTCATTAACAACAATAATACAACAATAAACCAATCCTCCAGCTCCCAGACGCGTTGCCACCCTTCCACCCAGCTCAGCTCGTTGTCTGGGAGTTCCCACAGTCCTTTATACCTCCTGACCCGGAAGTGTTTCTGCCCAATAGTCCACAAGTCCTTTTCCTTCCGGGTCAGGGTAAATCGTCCCTTTCTTCAACCCGAAGTCCGTCGCTCTTCCTGTGACGAACCTCCGGGTCACAGGGCACTGAAAAGCCCTCGGTCCTCCCTGCACCTCCCTCCTGTGGCCCCACGGCATCCAGCAGGGCTTTGCATAAAACTCCAATGTCCATGATGCCCTGCTGGTCTTCTGGGGACCTCCTCGCTGCAAGGAGGGCTCCACCTGGCGGCTTGGGGGTATTGGCCGGGATAAATGGCCGGCCATCCATTACACTTGCATAACTAGATATTAATATTAGTCAAATGGTATGTCATATTGTGGGATTTTTCTCATTCCAGTTAGTCACATGGTGGCAGACAAAAAACAGTACTGGTTTCAAAGTGTTCATAAGTATTTCTTATTAACACAATATGGAAAAAAGAAAAACTTGAAATCCATTATAACATTTTTTATTGTGTCCTCCAAAATTTTATCAAGCACTTTGTCAATTTCCCTATAAATATGCATTGTAAACATTTCTGCCTTTGTATTACTATAATAGATCAACTGATGTGAAAAGTCACAATATTATTCATTTAATTTACATTAAAATGAATATCTATTAGCCACTAGAGTCCTTTACAAATTTTCCACAACAGGAACAAGCTTTGAAAAAATGTATCCATTCTGGGTAGACCAAGTCTTGTAAATGTCTAATACAGCAGACACATTAACATCAAATATTAATCTCTGCATTTATTTCCAGTACAAGAACTCAATTAAGGCTTCTCAACAGAGTAGCTGCTGGCTTTGCATTATTTGACACGTTAACTAGAGGCTTTTGTTCTACAACTTCCTTTAAGTCAGTTAGATACTGACAGTTTTAGTTTCTTCAGCATGTTGGCTGGCGGTTTAACAATAATTTTTACATATAGTATGGTATAAGATGAACTGTTTGTTTGGCTCTTTTCAGCCCTGTAAACTATATTTCATATTATTATTGCTATTTTATTTCAGTTTTGAATACAGTCTCACATTGTAAAAATTGCGTACTTCTGCTAAGTGAAGGTCTACTTTCTTTTTGCTCTCAAATACTGTAGAAGTCCTGACACTTCTATTAAGTGATTAGTCTTTTCCACTTACAATTTCCTTGTGGGAGTGAAACTTTTGTCTATATCTCTGGAATCCATCATAAACAAACAAAAAGCTTAACTTAAGACAACACCCAGGAACTTGTATCACTCTAGACTACTGGGTAAGTGATATCATCTCTTTGTTTCACTGTGGCTATCACATCTTTCATTCTTGAAATGTTACTGCTAAAGATGTTATTAATCTTTATTTTGAGTTGTCTATACAGCACTTGTTGTACCATGGTGGGGCATAAGTCCACAACTCACTTTCAATTTGCACAGCAGTGCAATAGTGAAAATATTTAATATCACAAGCAAACTAATTCCTCATATACAGGCCTGGATGGACACATTTTCTTCTTCTTTCTTTGTTGGTTTTATCTCCAATAGGACACATTTCTGCTTTTTACAATTTTCAAGCATGAATACATTAGGTGACTAAGTCATAGTCACAAGGTGAAGGCAGTTTTGTTTGAATTAGGGTTAGGTTAGGGTGATTGGAGGAATGCAGTCCCGTAGGACTGAGGCACTGGCATACTCCTCCCGTAAAAAATATTTCTAATTATTTACAAGTCACCCATTATTAAAATCACCGCCCATAATAAATTAATACTCCCCCTAAAAATATACCTATATTTAAACAATAAAATAGGTTTACTAATAATGTTCTAAAAGGTAATATATAAGTCTAAAGGCAGGTTATAAATAATATTTAAAATACCCAACCCTTTAAATGACCTATCTGTATACCTAAAATACTATTTGTACAAACCCTTGAAATTGTTCTAAAATGGGAATAAACAAGAGGGAATAATTATTCTTTAACGCTAGAATTACCAAAGCTTATGAGAAAACTCGTAAATCCAGCCCACCTTAAATCCACTTGCACGTCTCCATTCAGTGTCTTTTGTCTTGTAAATGTGTTGATAATCCCAAGCAGCAAGCAGCCTGCTATAACATCCCCCCACCACCGGAGAAACTGTAAAAACCTCTCCCAAATGAAGCTTTGTTTATCAGTAAGTCAGGTACCTAGGCTAAAAAAATATATTGTTATTTGTAATACATGCATTTCACGTGTGTTCCGTGTCCACAAAGATCTGTGTAAGTGTAGGATAACAGCAATGTTGAACACATACCTAAAAGACAAACTTTTTCCATGTTTTAGTACTAATGACAAAATGTAGACATGAAGTGTATAATATATGAAGACTGAAGTCCAAATATCAAATAAGCACTTTCACAAAAGATACAAGTTTAACAGAACAAATGCGTTTTTTTTTCTCCCATGACTATACAGTATAACCGAAGAAAAAGAAATCAGGTTAGTGTTGGTTATTGTCCTGATTTCTCGGGTAGTACAGCGGTTAGAGCTGCTGACTTCAATTCAGAAGGTTCTGGGTTTGAGTCTTAACGTCTCCGAAAATAAATGTTTTGAGTAGTGAGCTGTTCTTATTGTTACTATCATCAATAAAAGCATTTGATTTGAGTCTGTAACAGACGGTGTAAATGTATGGTACTTGTAAAGGTTAGCAGGTTTTTTTATTCAGTTTTATTGTCTCAGTTGCGTTCATGCTCGAGTGGACGTTTCTTGTGGAGAGGGCTTCTGTTCTTTTTCTCCGATTTGAGTTCACCTCTGTTATAGCACGTCTTTATTTGAAAGCAGCAATGTCAGATCGGGGTGAGTGTGAATGCGACTGAGAGAATAAAACTGAATAAAAAAAAGCTAACTTTGACAAGCACTATAAATTTACAGCGGCTGTTACAGACACAAATCAAATGTATGCTTTTATTGTATAATATTAACAATAATAGCAGCTCTCTACTCAAAAGGGTAAACTTGAGAAGCTGCCAGCATCAAACCCAGAAGCTCTTGATTGGGAGTCAGCAGTTCTTAGCATTGCAATATGCAAGCTGTTGGATCAACCGCCTACCGTAACCTGTTTCTTTTTTCTTATGTTATATTCTTGAATAAAAGCACATTTGTTTTGTTATATTTGTACTTTTTGTGAAATTGTTTATTTGATATTTGGACTTCAGGCTTCACACCTTATGCACATGTCGTAAAGATGGTCCTTGGGTGTGTGTGGGAACTGTTAACATTTGAATTTGATGATTGTGTATAGCACGGAACTGACCTCTCTGTACTGTGCTGTCCTCTGCATCTCCTGGTGTACAAAAGAGATACCAACATGCAGCAACAAGATCAGAACAAAAAAGCAAACGCGGTCACTAACTAAACCACATGAAGGTATGCAAATGAATATAATGTTGCATTAGTGCAACAACGTTTTCTGAAATGTACAATACAGGTCATAAAATTAATTATTCCAAATGTCAAATATACCTAAGTCTCTATTTTTTGTCAGTGCTTCTTTGACATCATGGATCAGAAGGTGCATAATAATTCAGCGTAAGCAGGAGCACTCAAGAATAAAATTGAATAAAAAAAATTCAGATCCACAGTCATTCTCAGTCACGCACACCACTCACATCCACGTCCACAGTTTTCCCAGTCTCGTTTGCGCGCAAGATCTGACATGGTTTTCAGATAAAGAGGGGGTGTAACAAAACAAGTTTGTTTGGTATACCACATCTTTATCTGAAACGCGCCAAATCGGAGGTGTGTGGGAGCTTGAACGTGAGTGAGAGAATAAAACTGGAAAAAAAAAACGCTAACTTTAACTATAAATTTACAGATGCAAATCAAATATATGCTTTTATCATATGATATTAACAATAACAACAGCTCACTACTAAAAATGGTAAATTTGGGAAGCAGCTGATATTGAAACCACGACCTCTTGATTGGAAGGCAGCAGTTCTTAGCATTGCACCACACAACCGCCTACCATAACCTACTTTCTTTTTTCTTCGGTTAAATTCTTGAATAAAAGTGCACTTGTTTTGTTATACTTGTACCTTTAGTGAAAGTGTTTATTTCATATTTGTATTTCAGGCTTAACGCCTTATACATTTCATGTCTACATTTTTTCAGTTATTACTAAAACATGAAAAACATTTCTGTGTTAACTATGTTTTATATAGATTGTTGTTGACACAGAACACAAATGAAATGTATGTATTCCAAATGATGATGTACTATTTTACCCTACAAAGCTCCAGCACTTCACTCGAAGATTAACACTGAGCACTGAGAAACTTCTTTGTGAATTGAACTGCAGCGGTGGGCGGGGGGATGGGATACCAGGCTGCTTGCTGCTTATCAGCACATTTACAGAACAAAAGACACTGACGGAGTGGTGAGAATGGATTTAAGGTGGGCTAGATTTACGAGCTTTCTCATAGGCTCTGGTAATTCTAGTGTTTAAAGGTATTTTATATAGATAGATAGATAGATGTAATAAATATTAGGGTTAAAAAATCGTGGTGCCCATGCAGGCTGCGGCTTACAGAGCTCCAGAGCCTGCGGTGTTTAGTGTTAATCTTTGTTTGTCTTTGTCAACTAGTATAAGAAAAGAAGTAGATTTAAGTGATAGTAGTAAGCAGACATACTGTACATTTACAAGCAGCAAATCCTGCTCAATTTCCAAAGAAACTGCGCCGAAATATCCAGTGAAGTGACAGAGATGCTCTGCAGCCTTTGCTTACTTAGGCAGCCTGAGAAGCTGAGCTGGCGAAAATGCAAGGCTAAAAACTAACCCCACCAGACCTGCAATACCGTCCATTCTACTTGCAAACATTGTTGCTGGACAACAAGCTGGATTATATAAAGCTGCAGTGGGCCAAGCAATGGGAAATGAGAGACTGTTGCATCTTTATTTTCACTGAGACATGGCTCCAGGAAAACTTTGCAGACTCGGCCATCCAGCTAGATGGACTGACCATCTTCTGAGCAGACAGAGACGCCTCTTTGTCCGGTAAGACCCGCGGGGAGGGACTGTGTGTTTATGTGAACAGAGAGTGGTGTACGAACACTGCCTCAGTTGCGCGACACTGCTCCCCGCTGATAGAGTTTTTATCGGTAAGGTGTCGGCCTTTCTACCTGCCGAGGGAATACAGTTACGTGCTGGTGGTTGCCGTCTACCTCTTGCCTAGCGCAAATGCTAACAAGGTGCTAGCGGAACTCTACGAGATCATCAGCAAATTGCAAACGACGCACCCTGAGGCATTTTTCATTATTGCTGGAGACTTCAATCATGCCAACTTGAAGTCAGTTC
Source organism: Polypterus senegalus (assembly GCF_016835505.1). Taxonomy (NCBI): domain Eukaryota; kingdom Metazoa; phylum Chordata; class Cladistia; order Polypteriformes; family Polypteridae; genus Polypterus; species Polypterus senegalus. The sequence goes on from NC_053157.1 coordinate 92,834,220, forward strand.
TTCCAAAATTCTTTTAGAATGTGAACTTTGCCACTAGAGGGGGAAGCTGTCTGGACAATGTTTACAAGAGCATTCCTGACGCCTACAAGGCCCTACCCTGCCCCAACCTCAGCTGCTCAGACCATATCAGCGTTTTTATGGTTCCTGCATACGTCCCTGCTGAAGCACACTAAACTAGCCCGCAAGAACATCAGAGTGTGCCAGGTTGGTGCCCTTTCAGCTCTCCAAGACTGCTTCGAATTGACAGACTGGAATATTTTCAGGGAGGCTGCTATGGATGGTGACTCCATCACTCTGGAGGAGTACACAGACTCTGTGACTGGCTACAGCTCCAAATGCATAGAGGGTGTTACCGTTACCAAGGATGTTACTACAAGAGCCAATCAAAAGTCCTGGATAACAAGAGAAGTGCACAAGCTGTTCAAGATCAGAAATGCAGCCATCAGATCTAGAGAGAAGGCCGCCCTCAGGGTGACTAGAGCCAACCTGTCTTGCACTATAAGGAGAGCTAAGTGAGCCTATGCGCAGAGGATTAACAAACAATTCAGCAGCACCAGAGACACACGTCGTATGTGGCAGTGTGTTCAGACAATTACAAACTACAAGCCCAACCCACACAGCAGCGATGGTGATGCCTCCCTTCCGGATGAGCCAAACAACTTTTTCGCATGGTTTGAGGTGCAGAACAAAGAGCCTGCGAGAAAAGCAACATCTCCCTCCACTGACCAGGTACTCTGTCTCTCCATAACTGATGTGAAGAGGACTCTATCCAGAGTTAATCCACACAAGGCTGCAGGACGTGACAACATACCTGGTGGTGTGCTCAAAGAATGTGCCAGTCAACTGGCTGGTTTCCTCACAGACATCTTCAATACATCTCTGAGCCAGTCGTCAGTCCCAGCATGCTTCAAGTCGACTATCATCATACCAGTGCCGAAAGAACTCATCAGTGACTGCTTCAATGACTACCAACCCGTTGCACTCACGCCAATCATAACGAAATGCTTCGAAACGTTAGTCATGTCACACATAAAGACTAATCTCCCTTGACCCTCTTCAGTTTGCATACCGCTCAAACAGGTCAACTGAGGATGCCATATGCTCTGCCCTTCACCTCTCCCTGACACATCTGGATAAAAAAGACACATATGTCAGGATGCTATTCATAGACTTTAGCTTTGCCTTCAACACAATCATCCCTCAAAAGCTGGTTGTAAAACTGAGCAAGTTGGGCCTGAACACCACCTTCTGCAATTGGATCCTGTACTTCATGACAGAGAGGCCCCAGTCAGTTCGGATGGGCTTCAACACTTCCAGCAATATCACACTGAGCTCTGGAGCGCTGCAGGGCTGCGTGCTTAGTCCACTGCTGTTCACCCTGCCGAATCACGACTGCACAGCCACGCACAACACCAACCACATCATCAAGTTTGCAGATGATATGACGGTGCTGGGACTGATAAGCAGGGATGATGAAGCAGCATACAGAGATGAGGTGGCACGGCTGTATGCATGGTGTGAAGACAACAATCCATCCATCCATTCATCCTCTTCTGCTTATCCGGGGTCGGGTCGCGGGGGCAGCAGCTTAAGCAGAAAGGCCCAGACTTCCCTCTCCCCGGCCACTTCTTCCAGCTCTTCAGGGAGAATCCCAAGGCGTTCCCAGGCCAGCCGGGAGACATAGTCCCTCCAGCGTGTCCATGGTCTTCCCTGGGTCCTCCTCCCGGTTTGACTTGCCCGGAACACCTCACCAGGGAGGCGTCCAGGAGGCATCCTGATCAGATGCCCGAGCCACCTCATCTCCTCTCGATGCGGAGGAGTAGCTGCTCTACTCTGAGCCCCTCCCGGATGACTGAGCTTCTCACCCTATCTTTAAGGGAAAGCCCAGACACCCTGTGGAGGAAACTCATTTCAGCCACTTGTATTCGCGATCTCATTCTTTCGGTCACTACCCATAGCTTATGACCATAGGTGAGGGTAGGAACGTAGATCGACTGGTAAATT